>NW_008238664.1:9693025-9723458 GCF_000691975.1 Corvus brachyrhynchos
AGGAGGGCGGCAGCACCCGAGAGCCAGGTCTGCCGCCACCCCTACGGCCGCGGCCTGAGTGTCTCATACCCCTCCAAAGCTGAGCGAGGTCCCACTCACTGCCCTTTAGCTCCGTCCTTCTCTCCACCTCTTCCATGTCAGTGTTCATTGCACAAACCTACAGGTACCAATTTATTTTCTTGTTTTTAGAAAGAGCCCTCAGACAAGCCCTCTAAAGTCTGATTAAGCTATCCCACCCTCGGGGATGTTAATCTGATCCCCGATGCTGAAATAGTACAAGGAGCAGCTGTACTGCTTTCTCCTTCAGAGTTTGCCGTGGCATTATCCAGAAAACCCAATACGTGGCCGAGACAAGTATATGGATAGAAAAGTTTGTTTACACTTAGCCTTGGTGTGATGGAGTGGATGCTCATTGAAAGAAGCATTTCAAGGACCTGGAGGGCTCCTGTTATTGAATCCTCAGTGCTGTGACTCAGTGTGTGGCAAGGGCTGTAAATCCTCTGAGAGTTGTTTTCATTCTTCGATGCTCTTAACACACACCAACAGTGGCAAGAAATGTCTCCATCTTTTCTGATGCAGCTGGAGCTGACTTCTATTAGCCAAGCCTTGTGGTCCCTAGGTTAAGCTACTACCTACCAATTTACTAGGAAGAGCAGCTTCAGTGTAGAAAAATACAAAACAGTAGATCTGCTGTGTAACGAAGGCATTAGAGGGAATTTTAAAAGCACGTCAGCTGAGAGGACCAGTTGCACTAGTGGTTTAGGTTTTCTCTTCAATTGTAGACCAGCTTCAAGGTCCCCATCTTCAAAGGAGATTAGCGGGTGAATCAGGTTAATTGCTCAGTCATCATTAGGTCTGTTTCTCCTTCTCCCTCCTTCCTAAGCAAGATCTGATTAACAGGTAGTCGGATTTCTCAAACCCAGTGTAATTTCTGGGAAAGAAGGACAAGATACACACAACACAGTAATTTGAAAGGTGGGCTCTCCCCAGTAGTCGCACTCTCTGTCCAGAAAGGACACTGCTAAACTGATTGACAGCATCGCAATCAACTCCCTCAGAAGACACATCTTCATACTCTTCCTAATGACTCTGGTACGATGTATGCAGAGACTGAACTGATGGGAACAGGCGAAAGTCACGAGCAGTGTAAGTCATCGGTGAAATCTAAGGACTAGATACGAAATATTTTGCTTTCTTTACTGTTGAGGAATATGTTTCGTGCAGGTAGCTCGGTTTGCAAGCTGCGAGAGCCTCAGGCAAGGGGCCGTGAAGTGCCGCCCTTCGCGTAACAAAGGGCCCGGGAATCTGTGGCGCTGACCAGGGGACCGGGCACTCAGAGCCGCGGCAGGAGCCGACGATCCCCACACTTGGCGGGCTAAGACTCTAAAGGGGTAAAAGCCCAGGGTTTCCTTTGTTCGTGGTCCCTCCTCGGAGGCACCAGCTCGAGCTGTTATTTTGTTATTTAGTTATTGCACCCAGATTAAAACATTTTAAGGATCGGGACGTCTGAGACTCTGCTATAGAAAACCTGGGGACGAGTCGGTAAGGAGGTAAGGAAACATGGTCTGACTGTGTTGCGTGTGGGGCGTGTAGCTGTGAAAGGACTTCGGTCCCAGCTCAGGTGGTGCATGTGTGACTGCCAGGGTGGCTCCTGGATGGTCGGACAGGAGATTTTTCTTAACATTTACCTTGTCCTGAGGGAGACCTCTTGACAAAGATGATGATTAGGTGGTGGTGATGAGACTTGACATTTCTGCAAGTATAAAAGCCTTGGTCATTGCTGAGATTGAAACACTGTCAAGCTACCAATTCTCTCAGTACCAGATTACTCTTCCCATGAAGTTTGGCACACAATTGCTGCTGAAGTAAGACAGAGAGAGCTTTCAGCAGTGAAATGAATGCATACACTATATGACTAGGCATTAAACTTGTGAGAGGTCAGCAACAATTAAGTACTCTCAATTAACTAAATGAGATCAAAGTTCATTTCAACTTTACAAAGATAAACACCTTTAAAAAGGTAGAGTAATGCTTATCTTGTTTGGTCCCAATGGTACTCCCATGTGGGTTTCATACCTAAACCCCTGTATTTCTATAAAGCATGGCATAGCTTTCAAAGCATTCATACCTCTGATCTCTATATTGTCCTCAGAGGATACATAGCAGTCACAACCGATGCCACTGCTGTTTGCCTAACACCTGGTGTAGAGAGTAACCCCAAAACTACACAAAATAAATAGCAAAATCAGCTATGGGGTGGGCAAATACAGAAATCATACTATCATTGGAGTATCATCATAGCATGATCATCTGGCATAGCTGGGATTTCTGGCACTGCAGAATAGCACAGGGCAACTCAAATATATGTGATTGAAGTGCTGTTACCTCCCTGCAGGTCTCCTGTTGTTCCTGGCTTTTTTGCCTTTTCCATTCTGAAGCATCAAAGTTACCATGGAAACAAGCAATGGCATTTATGTGTATTTGTGAGCCTTACCCATCCACGCCATGTGCAGTGAGTGTCAGTTAATGGTGTGACCTGCATCTGGTGCAGCACATCCTTGTGGAAGGACACCCTGCAGCAGGATATGGGCACTGGCAGAATGTGACAGTGCTGGGTACCACCCTGGAGAGGGGCTCTAGGAGCAGGGCCAAATGTCTCCCAGGGGAAGGAAACTTTTAATTCCTTCTGCTATTGCTGAGAGGTGGGCAGTCAGCAGCTTTCTCAAAGCTGGAGGAGCTGGTAAGAGACAGGACTCCGGGGACAAGTATTGTGGATACAGTGCAGTGACATTTTTTCTCCAAACCGTGGAGACAATGAGGAATGTGACCTCCAGCACCACATGCAATTTCATTAAGGCAAACATGTCACGGAAAGAATTTTGGATATCATGGCATGAGGACATAGGGTCTATTTAATTTAAGTTTGCCTTCATTTGCTGACTTCTCTTGTCAAGAGGATGTATTTCAGTAACAACCAGAGGACAAATCTGCAGACACTTGTGTAACGCTGGAAATTTAAAACTTTGGTCTGCTACTTACTGCCATCCACTCAAGTGCTTTGACCCTTAAAGCTTTAGATAGATCTTGCACCCTTTCTGTTTATTCAGGTGGACTTGGATAAATTGCATCAGCTTCTTGACTCATAAAAACGTCCAGTGATGAGAACTGGAACAGCAGAAACCCCAGAACTGCTTCAGTTTAGATGCTACGAAATTAGGGAGGCAATTCCATCTACTTAGCCCAAAACTTTTAAAAAATGCTTAATTGGGTTTGTTCACCCTAATTTATGATTGGCCAGTCTAAGACCTGATGAAAATATGAAGAATTGCTATTCAGAAAACACAGCTCACCCTCTGCAACTTGATAATTATAAAAAATATCCCCAGCTGGACATCTCTGGGTATTCAGGCATTCTGGTAAGTAGTGTTATAGTAATGGAACTGAGCACTAGTATTTATTTATAGTACTAATTTTTTAAAATTAATTCTGAAACACTTCTGCCCTGTGTTAGTTAATGTGTATTTTTATAACCAGTAAGGGCACTTGTATGTAAATAACCTGTATTGGAAATTGTGTTCTTTTCTCATGCGTCCTTTTCTCTCTGTAATTTCATTCCTTCTCCATTACTCAGAGGACAAGCAGGGATGAAAAGAATAAATCAGAATTATCATTCTTGCAAAATAATAGGCTGAAAAAGCATTGTCTCTCAGTGATTTCCATAAAGAGACAGAACTTTGTAGTGTAAGAAATTGGAAAGGAACCATAACTTTCCATTATATGAGCCTTGGTATTTTTAGCTGGAATGAGAGGACAAATGAGGAATTCAAGAGAGAGAGCCCAAGGCGTGAGCATTTGTGCTGCAAATCACACATTAGAACTGAGGGAGAGAAATACTCTGCTAGTAAGAACAACAGAAGCTTCTACCCCCAGAACACATCTCAGGCAATCCTCAGAGGTATAACAGGTTTAAACTCCCTCCAAAATCATGTCTGCAACTAGGCCAGTGGCTCCATGGGACAACAAAGCTGGGCAGCTGTTTCAGAGAACTGCTCTAGTACATGATGGACAGTGGATGGCTTTGGCCACTCATCAGCCACTTTTAGAGCCCCAAGCCAGACATTTAGAAAATTCTAAATGGTTTAGCCCCAAAACAGCACGGGCATTACTGTTTATGCTGCACCAGCATTTGGAGGCCAGAAGTGGTTCAGGATAGGCACAGTCCAAAATAAATAGGGCAGTTGTTACTCCACCAACTATCTTCAGCCATGATACAGTCTCTCCAGAACAGGGAATGCTGCTTTCTACTTGAGTTTAGGTCTGGATGTTTTAAGCGCTAATGAGGCTAAGGAATAAGCATCAGCAGCCCACACTTCTCTTTCCTTCATTTTCAGTCAATTGTTGTTTACATCCAGGTGAAGAGAGAATAATCTGTAAGTTTCTGCAGATTTAGTGGATTCTAAGCTTGCTCCCCGTAACAGTTTTTCTTGTGTCATCACCCCCCCCACCATCTCAAAGATGCTCTTAATAATCCACAGTTTTATATGCACTGCCCCAAAAGTTTATTTTGAGAATGTTAGATATACATTCTAGCTCTAGTACAGCTTTCCACACAAAAAAAATTGGAAACATCTCATGAGCCCCTAATTTTAGTACAAGTGGTGATGTAGCAAAAAGTGCTATTAACAACTGCTGTAGACAGCACACTACATACGACATTGTCCACGTCTGAACATCTGAAGGATGTGTGGCTTAGTCCCACAAGTGTATCACTGCTTCAACTGCCAGAATCAGCTAAAAAAAGATGTGCTTTCCATGACTTTTGAAACAGTCATTGAGTATGATTCCACTGTTAAGTTTCCTTGTCCTATAGCTGTGCCAGACAAATATGAAAATGTGAAGTGCACAGGTAGTGTCTGTAGTTCCTTGTCTACAGAGAGACATCCAGAATCACAGCTAATTTCACAGTTAATTCTGAAAACACCTCAGATTTTTTATTCTTGTCCCTCTGACCTTGTAGCTTATCTTTGCCAGTGTGCCTGGCACAGGATGCTTAAGAAAGAGTACAAGATTCTTTCCACAGCTGAGAAATCTGTTCAGCATCGCCCAGATGCATGGCCTGAGGTGATGTGAAAATGGCTGTACACAGACAGACCAGAAAGTGCAGCTCTTGACACGCAGCAGTAATGACACGCAGACACAAGTGCACTGGTGGGCAAGCACAGACACAGCACCTGTCAACCTTAAGCACTCAGCAGTATCAGACCTGTTACCTTTATATACAAATAATCTACAATCATTTTTCATCTTTAGCTTTAGTATCTAGGATAGCTGCTGGCAAGGAACTGTACAATTTGGCAATGCAGTCCGTAAAGCATGTTCTTTCTCCTAGTATGCCATGTTCCTTGTACAGGAGGGGCAATGTGCAACTTCCAAATTCATCCTTGTCGTGCTTATGAAGAGTACAGCGTGTGTATCCGGCACTGGTGGACTGCAGCCAGGAAGTAAGAACATGCTGGCATTTTGCATTTTTATGAGAATAAATCAATTAGTCAAAATCAGTTTTCAAACCTTACCTACCTGGAAACTGCAAATAAACTTCTCATCACAGTAAGTCTGTATTCGCATGAGAGAAGGGAATTTAAAAAATTAAACATCCGTTAAGTTTAACATGAAGAAGATGCAGGATCTCCAGCTCACCAAGACCTTCGGAGACAAGATCATTCCCCCTGCCCAAAACATGTGCTTGAACATGATTTTTAGCTGTGAACATGATCTCTCTGGCATGACTGTAAGTTTTCAAGTTGGAAGGGGAAACTGCTCATCTGTCCTTTACTCCAAGAACATGAGGTGTTGTGAACATTTCTGTGGAAGTGATTGGATGGTCTACACAAAGCCACAGAGGCAGAAGAGCGATTACTCCAGAATTTCAGGTAGAGCATGCCTGATGAGGCATAACAATTACAATACAGATTATTCTCTTTAATAAGCAGGTCACCACAGATTTTTCCTCAAAAAGGTTAAAACAAGCTTTATTTTAACATACAAATCAGATTGAGTACAAGGCAAAACATACCCTTATAGTGATAGGCAGAGTGGGTCTCCACACACCATGTGTAGCCACTTGCGCTACAGTAATCCTGAGATACGGACAAAAGCCCTAAAAATATTTTTAATCACTCTTGCTCTAGTCACTGCCATTTGGGAATTAAAAGCATTATACAGTTCTGAGTCAAGAAAACAAATTACCTACAAGCAAAATACCCAAGATACTTGTCTAATTCCCTGCTGTCATCCGGGTACACCAGCAAGAGCACTTGAAGAAACAAACCAAGAGACGGAAATATGCAAGGTTACTTCATTAACACTGGAAAGCACGTAGAAGAATGCTAAGATATTTTTGCTACCTTCAACTACTACTGTCTTCATGAACTGTGTAGTCTATAGGTCAAGCTTACATATCACATGAACTTACCATAGAGCTCTCTAGACTGTGTTAAGTTAGTAAAAAACCCCCAATGTTCTTTGCTTCCTTTCACTATGAAGTTATATGTAATATAGAAATATTTTTTAAAGCTTATAAAAGCAGTAGAACAGACATTTAAAGTCATTTTCCTAATATTAAAGGCTACTTGAACACCCTCATTTTGCGACAAGATGGTTTTTCATTGAATAACATTACAAAAAGGAAGTCTCTTTTTAAAAAAAAGGTAAGGAAAAGTTATAGACAGGTTTGGAGTTTTTCTTTTAGTTTTGCAACATATAAAAATAAGTTATACTATATAGTATGGCTTTCATTATTTATCTACTCATTTAGTAGAAGAGTGTCATCATGGATTTAAACACTAGATGTTGTAACTAATTAACCTGCCATGTTCTTCAGACTTCCTTTGAGTTTTGAATTTGTGAAAAGAAACAAGCAAGTATTAGAGGGAAAATTAAGAAGCCTCCAGAACAACTTAAATAGCACGAAGCACCTGTAGAAGTCGTCTTTCAGAAAAAAATTTAACTCACTTTAACATTTTAATTTAATTTTTAAAGAAATTTAAAATTTAAGATTAAATTAAATCTTCTTGGCAAAATAAAGGCCATGCCAAATATCCCACACGCTTCAACAGTCAGGACTTCACACTGAGCTTCATTTCAGAAATGTTTACACACCAGTATGATTATAATAATACACACTATTATGCTACTGAAGTAATGATCTCTCTTTAATGGCTGTTAATCATACAAGATAATAGATTTGTTAGGCAGCTATCTCAAGAAGGCCACAATAATGCTAACCAAGAAGACTCAAAATCGCAACAAAACTGCTCAGTATTAAGTGTTGTTCACTATGAATGGAAGGGGAGGTTGGGCACAAAAGGTGCTTGAGTCAACGACTGAAAGACCTCATTTACACATTGCCGCATTATTAATGGCTACATTATCAATATACTTACATTTTGAAGACTAAAGTTGCATTCAAATCAGACAAGCTATGACAACATTCAAATACATGTAAATAAAAAGAATTCTAATTCATAGCCAAAGTAATAACAAAAAATCTCATTGTGTAGTTGATGTAGCATTTGTTAGAACAACAAACTTATGAATTCAACAAGAAAGATTGTGGCACGAAATCTGGGAATATTTTCAAGCTCTAGTTTTACTCAGGACTGAAGAGTTGCCAGTTGAACGAACTTAACTGACTACTGTACTTTCCAACTCTTTGTAAACAAGACTCCGTGTTGTGCAAAAGAGGAGCTTTCGCTCCCCTTTTTCTTCAAGGAAAGTATCTGAAAGGCAAGCTGTAGTGATTGTTTCTGACAGCAGCAGAATAAAGAAGCAGATAGAAAAGTAGGTATATATAAAAAAGTTCTTACAGTAAAAGCATCTGTCCTGGTTTAATTTTGTTTATGAAAAGGCACTTTACATATTGCTAAAACTCCAATAATGTACTTGTCCTTTCAGTTTTTCTGTTAGACGGCTGCGTCTCAAGGTGGTTAGCATGAGGATGCAAATTTTCTTTATACAGTGCCTATCTGCTACAAATTTTATAATTACATATAGTATCTTACACCAGTTACTTAGAAGAACAGATTCATGTTCAAAATAATAGCAGGTCTTCAAACAATACTTCAATGATGATAGATGATCTGCCATAGACAACACATCACCTGTAGTGAGTTCATGCTAATAAAATTAGCAAAGTAAATTTTTCAGAAGTGAGTCCTCAGTCTTTTGTTTTCCTCTCGCAGTCTCTCAATTTCAGCTACTAAGCTTTCATTTACAGAGTATCTTTCAAGTAAAGCGTGCATTTCATTCTACAGAGAAGAAAAAAAGTCCCAATCAGTAGTAATAAAGTTAGTAACTCCAGTTTTACCCTACTGGCTTTCATATTTCTTTTGAAAATGAAATAATGCAGATAATTCTGTTTTTAAAAACTTCTGATAAGAAAAGTAAGATTTTCCTTTTTATGCTGACATACAGCATTTTGATCATTAATACATTAGTGAATATTTTATCAAAGGATATTTTGCAGTTCTTCAGGATGAGAATCTCCTAATGCAGGTTCCATTAAACGCTCAGTACTGAGACAAGGTCTTTTTAACGCAGATCAAAAGAACAAAGATTCATAAAAAGGTGAAGCTAAAGAATACAGAACAGCTCAGTATGCATATAGTACATACAAGTGAAGCTTTCTATTTGAATTCCATCTTTCTTCTCCTTACCCAGACTTTGGCCCTTTCCAAAGGACATCTCCATTTGTTTAAAACTCCTGAAATATGGAATTTATACCTACTCAATCCCCAGGTTCCCTTTATTAATCAATCAAACAAAAAACAATTTAACGGATTCCCATTCATACTTTCCCCCTCCATATCAAATCCTCCCTTTCTTGGTCTTAATAAATAAAATACATTTTCAGTTTTGAGAAAAGATTGATATTACCAAATTTGGTATTACCAAAATTGAAAAGTGAATACATTTCCCATCATGGTCTTTGTACGTACCAACTGCATATGGAATTGCTTGATCATCTCCAATTGCAAATTCACAATGTCTCGATGGCATGCTTCTCTGGGGGAAGAATTGCAAAAGGACAATGCTTAGACTTATTTAGGAACCAGTCTCTCTCCAACCCTCAGCACCCAAAACTTCACAATTCCTCACCTTCACTCCCAACGAGAGTCTAGAAACCCTTAGACCATGGAACATAATCCTCTACGACATATTTTTGGAATGCTTTTGTTGTGACATTGATTTTTTAAGTACCATTTTTTGAGCATACACAAAGATGTAGAACCTTTTAAGTTTAGAAACATAAACATATATACGGTGATATCAAGATTCTTTTTTCACTTGCAAACTATAAACTCCTTTTATTTTACCATTCAAAGCTGATTTTCAATCCCTTGATCACAAGCACCACAGAGAAAGATATTTATCTGTACTTGGAGATACACCTTTTCAGGACATAACTTTCAGCACCTTTTTGTAAAAGGGCCCAAAACATCAACTGTGGTAAGTGATACATTACCCTCAAGCCCATAGACAATTCCAGGTTAATCTGTGGACATGAATTCATTAATTCATGGACAACCATTCCACACTACAAAAGCCATGCTTGAAAATAGTCTCTGAACAGGAGACTAATACAGCAGTTCCAGATGCTGAGGAAGAACAAGGAGGACAGCTCACAAGTTCTTCCTGAAGAGTGCAGCACAGTGCAGTTATCTAGGACTGAGTACTGTGCTATAGGTACCACTAGCCTGACAAAGCAAGGTGTTTCTTAAGCGGATGCACACAGACCTTACTTCATTTTCCTTTCTTCAAACATACAGCAAACCCAAAGGGAATCTTCACTTTCTCTTTCCATAGATTATTGCGCTACAGAACTCCTACTGAAGGCAATCTTCTTTGAGTGTATCAAGTATAGATGCCAGCTAGCACCTTATAAATCCAAAGATAGAGGTTATCTCCCAAAGACCGGGAGATAAAGAAACAAACATCTTTTTGGAACCAAATTAATCATATATTATTCCTAGTCCTTTCCTAAAGGCCCAGGGCTTTTCCCCCCATTACTTGAGGAGGAATGAATTTCAGGCGAGGAAGAAAAAAAATCCTTTCTTTAGATTCCAGAGACTGAAAGGTAGTTACATCAATGAGAAGCTTGCAATAGTTCCCTTCCCTCTTACTGACTCCAGTACTAACAATCCTTTATGATCAGTTTAAATGTATCTGCAACTTACAACTGGGAAAGGGGCCAGCACACCTTTCCAGTCACTCCAGAAAGTATAGGTCAGAGGAAAAACACAGTATTTAAGGCTCCAGATCTCAGGTACTGGAAGTAAAAGACTGGCAAGCATAACTTCTAACTCTGGGATGCCTGAACACAGACTTTCAAGAAAACACATCTGCAATACATAGACTGCATTTTAAGTCACATCAGTTACAGGTTTTCATCAGATGCATGTTTATTGCCAAAAAATCCCAGGTGAGTTTTACCATATTATATTTATGTAAAGACATTAAATAACATCTGATGTATTTTTTCTGTTGGCAGATACAGAACAGCCATAGTACACAGACCTATTAAGATAGTTTTGCATTGCTTTTTGTCATCAAGACAGCAGCATTTCCCCTGCCCAGCAATTCTTCTCCTCTCCATCATCGCCATTCAACCTATTTCATCTTAAACATGGGTTGAGAAGTGATCCCCTAGATACGATTCTCTTAACTTCTTCACCTTCTTCAAACTCCACTCTAAATAGAACTGTGCTAATTTGAATTCTTTCAGAACACTTGGAATGTTGGTTGGATCCACAAAGTAATCTGACACCAACCATCACTTACAGCACAGACATTATTTCAATGCAAAGCTTCACCAGCAGAAATAAACACACACTGTTTTACCTTACACATGCCAAGCTAACAACAATCAAAGCCAACACAAGTCAACTGGCTACATCAAACTCTCCTCAGCATTGAAATTTCTCCAGCTGGGATAGGGAGATGAGCAACAAGGGAAAGAAAACAGCGCAAGGCTTCAGGAAAAGAGTAAGAACCTCGCCATGCAGACTACATTTACCACCTGAGAAATATTCACTCATTCTGGAAACGTCAGCAAAGTCATACACTGTCGGGTGGAGTCGCGGGAGACAAGCCTCACGGCATTGTGGTCAGCAAGTCTCGTTTATTGTAATAATCTACACATACTTATAGTACTACTAATTAGCTCATACATATTGCAAAAGCTGAGCTCCTTATTGGTGGGAGCTATTCCATGAGATCACTGTGGTCTTATCTTTTCTCTTCCATATGGTTTCTTTCAGCTTACTTATCTGGACTCACATCCTGTCATTTGTACAACTCCTTGCACAAGGATTTAGTATCCTTGCCAAGTCTGCATCTTTATCAATCCTACAGTGTCATCATGACCTTTGCTTTTTAGCCATTCTTCAGAAAGACTCTCAACAATACACCAACAGCCCTCGGAGGCATCAGTCTAATTAGTCATCAGAGCTATTAAAATCTAAGTTTCATACTTAGACTTTAAAACATAGGGCTATAAATGGTGTAATTTTCTAAACCAAAGAGAAATTTGTTAAGAGCAAATGCTGAAACATCCCATTAAGAAAACATGTCACTGAAAACAACAACACTGCATGAATACAAGTACCTGAAGTCATCCATTGTTTCTTGTATCATATTCTGAATGAAGTTTATTTGAATTGATGTCAGAGGTGCATTTGGTCTGCTACTCCCAATGGTTTCTGCTATTTTTTCTGACAACGAACTTGCAACTCCAGCACTGACAGGTGATGTTATCTTTGAACCTTTACAATTGAAAATAAAATATTGAGAACCCTCAAGACAAATAAAACCCCCTCATATTCTGCATTACCCTGATACTTTAAAAAAAATTTATTTATTTCATTAATTTTACCTCAAATATTGCTTGGTAAAAGAAACCTAAACAGATTTAGAATGAGTCTTTTCAGAGGCAACCAGAGACATTCTAGGAGGGCTGGCTCGATTTAAAGAATCGAGATCAGATGTTCTTTTTTTAATGCTAAGTCCATTTTATGAGATTTCAAATCAGCTTACAATCAACCACACCTAGAATTGGGCCAAAATTATCAACTTACTTGTTGAGGTAGTACCATTTACTGGTAGATCATATGCAGGATGGGCCTGAATATTCTTCATCAGTTTGTCATTTGCATCAGGAGTGGATGATGGTGAAGAACTTATAGGTTCTGTGCTTGATAAGCTTGATTTTGAAACCTGACAACAAAAATATTTTTTTCTTTTAAAGATGAAATCTACTTGATACAATTGTCTAATTGCATTTGAAGACTAAGTTTTCCAAAATGCACTTTCAAACATTTTTGCTTTTAGGAATCTACTCAGAAATACGTGCTTTTCATTTCCTAGCAAGATATCTGAAAAACTGATTGCTAAAACATTCCAAGTTGCCTCAAGTGGGCACATGGAAGCAAGTGCAAAAGGCGGGGGCCTCTTAATTTTCACATCAAAACTGCTGTGACTAAGTTATATCATTCCTAGCAAACTCAGACTTCTCAAGAGCAATACAAAAGTAGCAAAGCTCTGTGCAGAGGCATATTAAAGATATCTCAAGAAAAAGAGGGAGATTGAGAACAGGGAAAGAAGAGGGTGGAATTGATCTAACAAACAACAATCAATCATACTGGTGCAACCACCTAGTGATCCTTCTTGATTTTCTAGAAAAAAATCAAAATACTCCTCAGGCTACCTGTTTTGTTTCACGGAAACTTATGTAACTTGATCTTATTTAAGACAAACATACATTTATCTTCCATTGCTGAAGGCCAATTCACCTAATCACCTAATAAAAAAGGTTTTATGGATAAGTGTTAATAGTGTGTGAACAGAATTACAAAATAAAATTAGATGAGGCATTATTCAGGATTTTTTTCTTCAAGTAGTAACATTCTGTCAAGATTCTAAGAAGACCACTCATAACAAGAATACCTGCTTTAAGACTTCTTTAGATTCTTGTTTTCCAAGACTTATTTTCTTAGTGTCAGTCTCTGGATGTTCTTCTTCTTTAACTGGAGATCCCCCAAGTGCATGTAATGGGCTGGACTGTACCCCTTGTGCACTACTGCCCACTGGGTTTCTTTTTACTGGAAAGGCAGTGGTCGGCTGTGGGAGAAAATCCAAACCCACAAGGTAGGACTGGAAATCCAGGCCTAAAATGAAATGGGAAAGATGAAACACACAGGTCAATAAACACCCACACCAAATCTATCCCACAATTAAAATGCCTGCACACTCATACAAAACTGATTAACAAAAGAAATTGCCAAAAAATGCACCCCGCAAAAACTAAATCCTTAAATCCAACTTATGCTGCTACCATCCTTATAACAGTAAGAAAAAAAAGCAGGAAAAGCCTTTGTATATCACTATAAATTGTATAAAGGAAAAATACCAATCACTTTAGAACCATACTCTTGACTTCCTGCTACTGCCTCAACATGTCAAACAATTTCCAGAAAAGTTGTTTCAGTGTCTGCTTTCGTCATTTGCTTGTTTTCAATGGTATGAGAAAATCAGCATGTGAGAACTAGCACAGACCTCCAAAGGCCTATCACTGGCATATGCTTACCACTTCCTTTTCCTTGAGGATCTTCAGTCACTTTATTTGCAATAATATCTACAAAATAGCAGAACACAGAAGACAAATGAAGTGTTTATTTGTATCACTGCATCAAGTCCATAATCAAAGACGAATTTAAATATCAAGTAGGTACAGCAGTCAATAAGACCTAAATGACATTTTGTCACACTACATGCACACAAACGATGCCTTACAAATTTCAGTATTAGTAACTTACCATCTCTGACTGGAGAAAACACATCTCCTAAACTACTTCGACCCAAATCATCAAAGTTATTTAATTCAGCACTTTTCCCATGATCTGTTTCTTTAGATGGAATGACATCCAAGCTGGAACTATGGGGAAAACCTTCAAAACACAATAACGTTCAGTTAGTAATTGACCTTTTCCAAAAATAACATACATTATGGCTGAACAATCTCACACCAAGCATGACACCTGGCAAGTCCAATAAGCACTTGAGAACTGTCTGCGGATACCACTTACAGGGGCAATTTTAACTTCTTCATTTGGGCTGTCAACAAAGGTGACTACAACTTAAAGCTAAAGAGGAGGGTTGTAAAACTGGAGAACCCACCCATGTTCAGAGAAATCTATTATGATGGATGCGGCAATTTTATGCTGGATCAGGTGAAGTGAAAACTAGTGACTGCACCTTCTGCTAATAAGGTAACCACTTCCAGATGATAAAAATTAAAATTTGTTCTGCAAGAAGAGGAATTTGCTGTACTGGGGCCATTAAGCATTCCAAGAGAAAATATGTGAAACATCTTCTTTAAAGCTTTCCTAGTGCTAGTATATGCTCTGCTTATTTCTAATATTAGAAAATCAATTTATATATTCTAATAATAGAAAATTGAATTTGAGTTAAAATTGCAGACAAAAAAACCCCAACCAAACTTCTTCCTAGACCTTTCCCCACTTTACCCTCAAGCCCCATCCCTGACCCAATCCAGGGGGGAAAAAAAAGTTGGCTTTTGTATGCATGGTACTAAGGACAGTTGTCTGAAGAATGGAAGCATATCGTAAGTCAAAAAAATGCTCAGTAATTATTCAAACTACAGTTTTTAGAGAGGTTAATTAAACTGCTCAGACAACCACCAAAAAAACTTTCATAATTTCATAAAATGTTCATAAAACCTCTAAGTACTTCTCTATGTGGGATTACTTGCTCAAGTGATCCAAATATGACTGTGTGGGTTGTAGGAACCCAGAGTACAGAGAATATTTCTCTGCCTGTTTTGAAGGGTTCTACCCCCCTAGACAGCACTGTTTTTGACCTTTGTCCTTGGAAAAAATTGCCTATCCTCTGGGAAGAATTAGAACCTACACTGGTGTGAACTAGGTGATAGAATAAATATTATGTAAGATTGTCACAGGGTGAAAAATTTAGATGATTTGGGTTTGTTAATATAGTAAATAGATAAAAGCAAAAAACTTCAAAATGGAGGATTGTTGTTGTTCTCCAGACCTCCTTCTTCTTCTACTACTCCATATTCTGCAGTAGAAGTAGTTTGGGATGACTGGATAAAGAATTCCGCAGTTCCTGTCTACGTGACTAGATGATTTATTATACATTGGTGGAAAAGTAAAAATAATGTACGCTTTTAGTGACCATTGGTTAATTTACCTTTAAAAGACTGTGTAATCTTGATAATTGGGCATTCTCCTGCATTCTCTGCTCTGTGCTATGTCTGGGTCACATTAAGTGGTTCTATTTCTCTGATAAGGCTTAATAAACAACTATCTGAAAGCAGAGAAGGCCGATAGCCCCATTCGTCTCTCGGGCTCCTGGCAAAGACTCTAAAATTCTCCCCCAGCAGGGGAGGCATAATTACGGCACGGTCAGTGTCAGTGGGTGACCGCAATTGATCATGTCCAAGTATTTACCTTAAGTGGAACCTGAGTCATGTTTAAGATTTCACATTTAAATGTATTAATATATTAAATATAATATATAAAAATGTATTAATGTATTACATTTCCCTACTTCTTCAGATGTGTCAGTTGTGACACCAACACAGGATTGCAATTGCTAGTTAAGTAAATACTTGGTATACTGAGTCAAATTAGAGGTGCAATATCAACCTGTGCCAAAATTTAGAGGATCTACGTGGAGAAAGTGTAATGTAAAGTTGGGTCAAAATGTCTTGTGCACTTTTACACATTCCCAGTAATCTAAATGTAGTTAAGTACCTAAACCAGACAACAGTTGTTAAATAGGAGTTTATGGGAAGCCCGCTCAAAGTACATCCAAGTTTCTCACCACATTCTGACTTCATTTATACTTTTGTACCTTAAAACTACCTGTGGTAGAAAGCTTCCATTTTGTTTAAATACGCTATCAGATTACTTTGCTGAATGTCCCTTATTTCTCCAAAGTTAAGTCCCATAAACAGGTTCTAGAAGAAATTCCAGAGAACAAATGCCATTTGTGGTATCTCATCCATTCCCATTCTTAACCTTAAAGACCGTATCTTCTGGAGTATTCAGAGGTGTTTACTTTTAAAGTGAACACTCAGATTAGAAAACTGTTTTACTTGGTAAGCCTTTATTTTCTTAAAACATTTATGTATTATGCATGGTCCTCTTTAAGGGGTAACAGACATTACACCTTCAAATAAAGATAATAAATCATATGTTTTAACCAAAATAAAAATTTCACCATTCAGTAATGTTGATTAGCAGCACTTCTTGCATACACAGGAAACATTCTACTTCACATCATACTTTACTGCATACCCAAGGGAGGTCATTAATACACATGCCTACGTACTGCAGTGGCTTATTGCCTAATTACTGTTACTAAATGTATTTCTCCTTATTTTAAAAGGGAGGGGAAAAGTACTGTTGCATTAAAATGGATTGAGGATTTTTTTCAAGAATCAAACTAGCAGTGTCACTGATTTGATATTTTCAGAACTCTTGAATAAATAAAATTTTAAGAGTACATTTCACACAGTGGCAGAGTTTCGGAATGCTCAGAATTTTTACGAAGAACTTGTTAATTTCAGAGGCATAGATAGCAAGTACAGTTATACAACTAATCAGCCTTGCAACTATATTTAACATCTTTCCTACCATGTGATACTGGAATCATGCCTCTCACAAAAATACAGTTCAGTTGTCACTTGGGTTTTTGGACTAGGTTGGGTTTTTTTTTTCTCTGTGTTTTGCTTGCTTGTGGGGTTTTTTTTTTTTGGATGAGGTCTGTTACTCCTATTTGTTAACAGAATTACAAACCTTTAGCTCTGCATTCCAAGTAGAAATTGTATCAGTAACTACATTATGTACATAATCTACAAGAAGCCAGAATGCAAGAGATAGTCCCACAGTGCCACCACAATTATAAGACTTCACCTGTCTTAAGCTTATAGTAGGACCCAATTTACCTCCTACAGTCTCACAGCATGTGTTATGCAGTGGGGAGGGAAAAGAAGATGCAGATGTGCATGCATATGCACACAATACTTCCTAACAAATGCCCTTCCCTCAGTGAAATTTTTATACTGTAATGGTCAAAACACGAAACATTGCTTCCATCTTCACCATTATGCCAAATACTGTAAGAGTAGGAATACAAAATTACCTGTTTTCTCCTGAAAAATCTCTCCTCCCTTATTCTCATTAGTCAATGTAAGATGAGAGGAAACTGCTGCTGATGCTTGAGAGGCAATGTTTTTGATGCCAGTATTTTGAATTCCTCCAAGATTACTACCAGCTTTGACTTCTACTCTTTTGGACACAGGTTTATTTGAAGAACCTGTAAGGTTAGACTGAAGAAAAAATGGAACCAATTAAGATAATTTATTATGCCTTCAGCCAGAAGTAAAAATGTATCCCAATATACTTTCCTTTTTAAAAACAGCAAAAAAAATCAGTTCAAGTTGTAAAGGTTGCCTAGGCGATATGCCTTTATAAATATAAAAAAAAGGTACCTTAATGTAACTTCAAAGAGCATGGGAAACATTCGTATTATCATACAGATACCGTGAGGACCTTCACAAAGATAGCAACAGAATTTAACAGTGGAGTGACCTTGCATGAGTCAATTTTGATCCCAGGTTTAGACAATAGGAGAAATAAGGGATTACATTACTAGGGACTCCAAATTTTACAGGCATAGTTAACCACTAGCAGTAAGTGTACTAAAGGAGAAGGAAAGTCTCAGAGTGGTAAAGAATCCATTTCAAAGGTTCTCTCAGTGTCCATTAAATGAAAGCACAGGGTTTCTGGATACAGTAGAGCCTAATTAAGCCTTGAAAAAACCTCTTAAGTCTTCTCTATTATTTAGTTAACTTCTCCACTGTTTATATGTGCCAGCAAAAAGTCCATACAGAGGACACACAAAACATCTCAAGGTGAGCAGCCCTGTGTCTTCTCCTTAAGCGGAAGGGCCATTATAGACCTTTCTGCTACTGCCTACAAATGAACCTGAGGTGCTACAAACTGATCTGCAAAGGCAGCATATCCACACCAGAAAACCTAGAAGACTAAGTTCCACTTATTTCTACACTAAGGCTAGGAGTGGGGGGAATTCCAAATTAACAATACCTAAAGAGGCAGTTAAGACTAAGCAGTTTATAATTTCTGTGCTGGTATGATCTGATTTTGTTGGCATCTGTAATGCTTAGACAGTGAATGCTAACCTTTTTTTAGAACTTAAACTCATGCTTTGCTTTCATTAATTTGCATATTGAACAATAAAAAGGAAAGCTTTTTTTACCTTGGAAAAAGTGCTACTGAACTGAAGACGTATGCATTTCACACAGCCTTTGTGAGCAATAACTGTTTTCACTGGTGATGTCAGTTGTCTTAAGTCATACTGCCAGATCTTTCCCCGGGAACATCCTATAGCCAAAGTAGTACCATCAGGCATGAAGTCTACTGTGGTCAGAGGAAAATCAGCTACAATTGTTGTCAGTAACCTTCAAATATGAAAAAGGACAGGATGGATCTTTTAGAATTCAGAAGCTGGCCTTTTCTACACAGAATATCTAAAAGAAAAATATATATATATATATATCAAAGCTTTCATAATTCAGCTACAGGTCAGTAGTTCAACTTCCAATGCCAAGTAAATTCAGTGAACTATCTTAACACACAGTGGATTAGGTTTATACTAAGCATTCATGCTCAACAAGAAAAAAACTACATATGCCCCAAAAGACTTCATGGGGACAGGATCACATTACCTTCTTAATAGCAAACACCAACATTATTTACTGATATCATCATTTGCAGCAGCAATCATACTACATACATCCTCTCATCCTCTAGCTTTCCAAGCCTATCAACTCTACCCTTCCCACAGCTCTGGGAAGAACTTCAGGTCTTAGTTTGCATCCTTCTACTACACCTTTCCAAAATGCAAACAGACTCCTGCTTTTACTCAGCTAGAGTAAAGCACTACTCACGCTAAAACCAATGTCCCACGAAATCACTTGCCATCCTACCCTCTTACTACACAGTCCCCTCACCAATGTCCCATATTTCCTGCTTTTTCAGCCAATATTCTCCCCTATCTCAGCAGCTCTGTGCACCACAGTTACATCTTTTATCCTAACTAGAAAAGCAGGCTGTACTGTCCCTCACAGAGGTTAACTGCTCTGTATCAACAAGAAAAGCCCACACACAAGCACTGGGGAACATCACTCATAATCTGGGCTTCAATCAGTTCCCACACACCTTGGAGTTTTTTAATTGTTTGTTAACTTAAAAAGCAAAACAGATTATGGGGCAAGTTCTCCAGTAGCAATATGCCAACCACTTCAACCATTCTGAATGGGGGCTGAATGAATTATTTCATGTCATAATTCGGCACGTTTTTTCAGTTTATAAAACCCAAATAACGAATCTTCTAAAATCAAAAGGTCTTTCATATACTCACTTTTTACTTAAAGTGTCATAGAGAATAATTCTTTTATCCAAACCCACAGTTACAAGCAGCAGCTTATTGACTGGAGAAAAGCAGATTTCTGAGGCTGGTGCTTTATGAGTATTTTCAAAATTATGATATGGGTTCTGGCTATTTACATCCCAGAGAGTTACATTTCCACTGTCAGAAACAGTGCCCAGCAAGGATTTCTTAAAGGATGAATATTTCAAGTGTCGAATAGGCTGTAAAACAGACATAAAAATGAATTTTAATACCAATATTAAACACGATATTAAATTATTTTCTAAAGACACAAACAGATGAGGAATACGAAGTTAAAGTAGTCTACAAAGGCTTCCAACTCTGAAACACAAATAGTAAAACCGGAAAAATTAATTTTCCATTACAATACCATTTTTGGTATCAGAGGGGCAGACTTTTTTTACTATTATGGGGTACCATATGTGCTGATCAGCAAAATTAAGGACAAGAAAAGGAAACTTCTCTAAAAATTTCTCAATTTTTCAGCAATTATCAGCCTTCATACAAAAAAAAAGAATCACACTTCATCTCAAATTAAAGGAGTGAAAAGGTACATTATTTCACCAACTAGTCTTCTGCCAAGAATGTTCAACTTAATTCCCCTTCACTGATTTGAGGTACTTGGATATAAGCCAATTTGATAAGACACAGATTCCAGAGTTAAGCAAGTATGTAGGTCCTGCAGAACAGACTTCAACCTGGGGACTAAAACCACAGTAGAGAATAACATGCGTGGTTTATCACACGCAGCCTCGCTATCACAGAACCAGGTAATCCAGGAATTTTACTTGCCTTTCAGAAAATATACTTCATTTCCACCACATTGCTTCAGAGGATGTTTCAGAAGCTCACTGCTCTAATTCTAAATTACAGTACTCAATTTCCTGATTAATTTTACTTATGATCCATCTGCACCTATTCACTCCTGTCACCATAATGCCCTTACACTTAAAACTGTTTCCAAACTCCCCAGTGCCGCTTTCCCCTGTTTGAATGAACAGCAACCTCACCTTCCTTCAGGCTTTATTTTCCTATATAAAAAATAAGTGAGAAAGTCCCCCAGGACTGGTTTTCCAGTACCATCAGTCTCTTTGCAACTCTCCCAGTAAGAATCTGTCTTGAATATGGACAACTAAAATCTTTTATGATCCTCAAAATATTTTGCTACTGTCTTTGCAACAGCAGTAACGCTTCATCCATTTTATACTGTAAATACCCGCCCTGAAATATCCTAGATTGCATTTTCTTTTTTGAGTCTGTTTCACTCATCGTCATTTTATATTAAGAAATCCAACGCCTTCTTTCCCTCAGGAATTTTGAAATCCTACTCTAAAAAGAAGAGCCTCGGTTATCCCCCCACTTTCTACTCTGTCACAGTTATTCCCGTGTCTATAATTTCAATCATTTTTGGATACTGATACAACCCTCTCTTATGGGCAAATGCCTTCCCACTGGGTTTCATCATAGGTCTACTTAGAGTCACACAATCGCTTCCCTGGGCAGCCTGCTCCAATGCCTCACTACCCTTTCAGAGAAGAATTTTGTCCTAAAATCCAATCTAAACTGGTGCAACTTGAGACCATTTTCTCTTCTCCTATTACTTGTCACCTGTGAGAAGAGACTAACCCCCACCTTGCTAGTACCTATTTTTCAGGCAGTTGTAGAGAGCAATAAGGTCCCCCCTGTGCCTCCTTTTCTCCAGGCTGAACAACCCCAGCTCCCTCAGCTGCTCCTCAAAAGACCTGTGCTCCAGACCCTTCCCCAGTTTTGTTGACCTTACTTCTACTATCATAAGCACTACTGAAACTATTAAACAAGATAGATAACGAAAGAAAATATTTGTTTGATTTATCAATGTAAAGAGTTTCCTACCCATCCTCTCTAGTATTTTCTCACAAAGCACTGAATCAAGTACTTTACTCAAGTCCAGTCCAATGAGTGCTCTTATATTTTATTTGCCTGAAACTGCTCTCAAAAAGCTATTGTTTCATTCTGGCATAGACCACACCACAATACATTGTACTGGCCTTTATCCTATTTCTGTCTTTAACTTCATTTTAATGGAAATACGTGTTGCTTCATATTCTTCCAGCATCATTTCCAGCACTTGTATTGCATGTCTTGCTGGACACCAAATTGCTTCAACCTGCTTTAAAGAGGTGGCACTTTCAACTGCATATTCAAATAGGAATGAGTATGACTCCTCATCATTAATATGGTCCTCTACTGGACACAATGGAGACATTTTTATCATAATTTTTCTGTTTATTTACATTGAAAAAAATACTGAGAGATTCAGGAGTAACAGCTTCAATTACAAACAGGATCTACATGTGAAACATTCCTGACTCTCACATTTCTCTCAATTCTTCACCTCCAAATACCTTCCCCTTTACTGCTCTGGCATCTGTTCATGTTTAATTTTCTCACTCCTGTCCTTCTGCCCACCAAGATTACTCTCTTCTAGCTCTTATCAAACCTCCCTTCCTATCCTACCAAGTTGGCCATTTCCTTTTCTCCTTTATCCTTTTAATCTCACAGGTCTCGGCAAGTTCTCCATTTTCTTTCATATGCCTACATTCCCCATATTACCACTGCTCCCCACTTCAGCAACATTTCAGTATATGGAGTGGCCAGAATCCATCACACTCCTTTACAAATCAGCCAGCTGTTCAAACAGCTGAACTAAATCCTGTTGCTAGGAGAATTGCATCAGGCAGTGAAGACTTGAACAAACATTACATTTTGAAACAAACCTTAATTTATCCTCCCAACAGCAGGCAGATAAGAATCTGGTAGTCTAAATGAATGCCAATAGCAAAGACAAATTACGGGATCTGCAAACAACTCTGTGCAAGAACTCAATTCTAATAAAACACAAAGGTGTTTCTAAATTAAAATCAATTAACAGAATATAGGCCAATGCTCCTACAAAAAGAATTTTGTTTAAAGACACAGAAAGCACGGCAGCCTTGGGCTATTCTGCTACTTGTAGAATCTACACAACATGAGAAATTAACTGGCAAGGTAACTACATTCCACCATGCTGAATCAAACACAGACAAGCTAAAATTTATAAGGTTAGTTAGACTTCACATTCCTCAATTCTAAAAAAAGTTACTATGGAGTGGTGACCCTTCCTAAGTCAGACAACTAGTGCCAGGATCAAACAGTATAATACACTGTTTATCTATTCAAGTTTATTCTTAAGGAAACCTGGCCCCTAAGCTATAAATCAAGTAAAAGCTTTTTAAATTTAACAGAATTACACAAGTCTTCAGATATTTGCTCCACTGCAGAACCAATCCTTTGATTCTCCAATTAAAACCCAAAACAACAATAAAGCCATTTCTGCACATAAAAGTAAAGACCATTTTTAGGATCGAAGGCAAGCTGGTAAACTGGGACATCCAACTAGCCAACTCATTACAAAATCACAGCTCAATTCCATTTTAAATTAAAGCTATAATCAAATAACTGCTCTCCCTAAGAAAATGTTATAGACCTTTCAGAATGTGAACAGGAGCTCTTTGTTTGCAATTACTTTAACACATCAAATAGCTTTATCCATCCTAAAGGTCACTCAGCTTTGCAGCAGACCTCTTGATTTCATCTGACAAAGTAGTTATTCATGGCATCTCTCCTACTCCTAATCACTTTTTGCGGAAAGAACTGAATATATCAAACAGGTTCATGCAAATCATCCTCACAAGAATTTCTTTATTTTCCAATTAACTTGCAGCATAGTCCTCGCTCTGGATATTCACCTCAGCTGCATAATCCAGCCATGGCCTCCCTGTAGCTCCTGCCTCACATCCACATTCTTCATAAGACCGTAACAATCAAATCAGAAAAATGACCTGACTGTATAGATGGATTTTTAAGATCAAACCAAGTATGAAGTACAATTTTGCTTCAACACAAGTATGGGATTGGCAATGGATCAAAGACACTGCAGCACCTAAGAGCAGAGATAGTTTAAATTTAACAGAGATTTTTCATCAGAAAGTATACCATAATTCCCAAGATGCTATGAGATTGAAAGAGATTTTTCACCAAGTTATACTGTTCGTGCTAGACAGGAGAAAAATTTAATTTGACACTATCTGCAATCTAAGACTGAAAAAGCTGTTGCAGTAACACAAAAGGAATAAGTCACAACTTCAATATTCCTCGCAACATTAAAGGTCAGGTTTAGGACCAAAGCAACAGTTCTGCATCCCCTAGGCAGCTCCTACCTCTGTAAAAATGATTCAGTAAAAAACGAAAGCATGTCTAGAACTCAAACACATGGCTATCCCTAAGACAAGACAATTCTCACTAAGAGCACACAGTGGAATTCCCAATGGGACAACACAGCTCATTTACTACTGCAAATGCTCATATCAAGGGAATTCCCCTTGTCATACCCACTAATTCTTTTAATATCTTTTGAGTCTGCAGAAAGGAATTACAGTGGCAAACCCTACCAAGGTCCTGAAGTAGTACATATGCTTTGTATTTGTCTTGTGCACAATCTTCCTTCAAACTAGTTCTCCCAAATATTAACTAAACAGCTAAGTAGGTAAGATAAAACCTCATTACTTTTCTCCTTGAGCAGCTGTGCAATTTTAATCTCCATATTAAATAAACTTATTTCCAAATACAGGCCTGTATTCACCCCTACCATACAGATAGGTTTGAATAAGTTAGAACCCAGGCTACATGATCTTTGCCCTTTGCAACAATATCATCGAGTCGTGAGTTGAAATCCTGCTTTGGTTTGTAAAACCAACTGTGCTTTAATCAGTTCTAAGATGTCTAAAAGTTTGTTCTTGAGGAACCAGTGTCTACAAGTAAAATTTGCTCTAACCTGTATAGAAATTAAGGCACTTGAAAAGTTTGTATTTCGATGCTACCTATTATTTAAGGCTATAATGCACACAGTGGCCTGCTTTTTCCTTTCCTTAAGGGCACTCTTAAAAATTAAAATGAAACAGAGTAACAAAACTTAAAAGCTCTTGATATGTACTCTCAATTTCTAAAGACTGTGAATTAAGCTTAATACCTGAAAGGAACTTAACACAGCCTACCTGTCTGCTGCCATAACCAAAAGGAGTACTTGACAAATTGGTGGTAACACTGTGCAGGATGATTTCACCACTCAAAGATCCAGAAACAATGTAGCCATCATTCCAATTATATGCAACACACGTGACTTCATCTTTATGATCCTGCGGGAAAGGGAGGTTAGAGAGAGAGAGTTAGACATTCTTCCTAATTTATGCTTTTGCAAAAAAACTTCAGCTTGATTTTTTATGACCATCTGTAACATTTTAAAAGATTTAAGAGTTGTTATGAAATATCACAGAAAGCAGCAGCAAAACATACCAAAGATCAATCATAACCACTCTCTGATTGTTTGCATTAGGTGGTTTTAATAAATTAGTAAAGATCATCATGTAGTTATACACAATATTTTAACAGGACAACCACAGAGATATTTACCACAGGTGTTATGAACATTATTTTTCAAGTAAAGTCTCCCAGAAACCAGTGATATTTGAATACATTTTCTGTTTATGTGATGTGCTACTGCCAACTTCCCCTTCTGACGCCTTTAGCATTAACACACGTATCTACCAACTAGCTTTTCAGTAGTCATTTGCAGTGATGATATTCTGTATAATGAACGTATTATTAGTTCCCTATATTCCTATATAGGGGAAGAAAATCGAGTACTTCTAACCCAAAAGGTAGGAATAGATATTTAAAGTAATGTATTGGCTACCTAGCAGTTTTGTTTCAAACTGTAAGTCCAAGGAAAAAATGTATAAATCAAAGCTGAAGTTTCATAGCCTCTTAAAACAGTGGTGCTAAATAAGGGCAAACCACTGCTTAAGGCATCTGGGAAAGATACTAAGCCATCCTAAGTTTTGTGCATCATAAAAACGTTTTAGAGAATTCATACTGGATCAGTTAGAAGAAAACCATCTCCCAGTTTTGCACAACATTAGTTCTGCTACAGTACTCTACAAATACAGAAGTGTTTTCTCACTTGACATACTAGAAACAGCAATTACCTGGAATGCAACTCCTGGAAAAAAATCCCCATCAGACAATATCAATAAAAATTTGCAAAATAAGAAGTCTATTCTGAAAATTTAAGCACATAAAAGTATAGAATTGTACTCTGAAAACACCAAGTTACCTATGTTTGTTAAATTTGCTACTTACAGCTCATAAAGAACACAAACTTCAACAAGACCCAGATGTGTGCTAGCTCCTATCTGTGACCTTGATACTACAGACACCAGACTTAGAAAAAGTGTATTTTTTACAGTTGGCAGCAAAACCTGGGAGTGGAAAGCTGCAGTTCTTCCTCAGCCAAACTTACCTTTAGGCTGCGGTAAATCTTTCTGGACTTCAAATCCCAGATATTAACTGTGTTGTCAAGGCCTCCACTGACAACATGTGAAGAACTAGAATTCAAGCTCACACATGTCTGTTTTGCCTAATGGAGAAAGAAGAAAAAAGTATGTTAAAGATAATTAAGGGATTTATTCAAATCTACTTAAAAGCATATTGATGTGTGTTTTCATTTTCACCAGCACGAATAGTCCCACTGACAGACCCTTTCATACTCTACAGCCATTTCCCATCAAAAGGCACTTAAAATCCAGTCCAGTTTGGACATACATTTAATATACTTTAAAATGTAAGCATATTAATTAATAAACCCTCAAATGCTCGCATTTCCCCATTCCCATTTAAAATTTTTTGGCACTTTTTCCTCCAATATGCATTTTCCCTTTAAATTATAGCTCCATAAAGTGCAATCATAGTCTTTTATTCAGATACTGAGGTTTTTTTAAAAAAAAGTCCTAAGTTAAGGAAAAAAAATTCTTTAGAAGAAAATCAAGAAGTTGCCTAAGTTACATACTTCACATTCCCTAAACATTACAGGGAATATTATAGCAGCAAACCTCATAATTTGGTCAAGTGATTCTTTTTAAAATAATCACTGAAGTACCAGCTTTTGAAAAAAAAAATGTCAATCTTAGTGATAGGCCTACATTGAGGACAAATTATTATTCAGTTCCATCAAGTTGAAAATTCACTTTTAAGTTCTCAAGATTTAACTGAAGAAAAAACAAGTCCATCTAATTATTGACATGGTAAAATTGCAAGGAATTGCATCAGTTATAGATCAAATTCAGTGAAATCTTCAGGACAAACGCTCCACCTTTGAAGAGTTTTCAGCACCCTAAAAGCAAGGTTTGAACAACTTTTCAGAAAATTTCCAGTCCAAATTAGCATTACAACAGATATCCAAGGAGAATAATTACAATGGTTTAGAACACTAACAAGCTATTTAAGTGACCATGTGAAGAGACTCATCTAAAACTAAGCCCAGCTTTTTGAAGTGCCCCACTTCCATTTAACAGAGGAAAAAAAAAAAAAAAAAAAAAAAAAAAAAAAAAAAAGCCTTGAACACAACACACATTCTCATGTTTCTTGCAATTCCAGAAGCTGGCATATGTACGCTCCAAGAACAACCTCTACATAGACTCCAGTGTTTCCCAGGTGCAATTCATAGGCATGCACAATACTGCCAGTTCAAGCTGGAAAATGAGTTCAAACTTGAGCTCTAGTCTATCTCCTATACGTCAGATCACATCTGAACCACCAACTGCCTCAAGTGATCATATTTGAATAACTGCATCTGTATCTTCTTACTGACAGAACTGCTTTAAAAGCACGATTGCCCCCACTCTTTATATGTGTTCAACAATACACAAGGAAATGTTTTTCCATATGTGTCAATTCTAACAACACTAGAATTAAACTGATGCCAATATGCAGAACAGATGTGAGACACACAGGATACAAAGTGAAGTGGGGAAAAATAAGGGAAAAGCATTACTCATACTTACTCCTTCAGCTATTTCGAAGAGTGGAACAGGTTTGCTTTTACAGCTTGAAACAACTATTTTATCACCAGCAGCAGAAGCAGTGGCCAGGTATCTATCTTTGTCACAAGTTAAGGAGCATAATTGTGGGATACTGGTGATTAATAAAAGCAACAGGAAGTTTCCCTTATTGAACAGAAGACAGATTGGCTAAACAGTCTAAAGGACTGTACCTTGAAGGGACCTAGAAACAGAAACATAAGGCTACTTTCTAAGCTTTCATTAAGAAGCTCTTGAATTAACTGCAGCCCTTACTTGCCAATGCAAGAGAGCAGTTTCTTTGAGAGAAAAGACAAGAAATATCTGCCAGGTATTACTTAAGAGCTCTTTACCACTAAGGCAGCTTATCCAGTCCACAGTTCTGTTTCCCCACACCCCCAAGTAAGAGCCCCATTTGTCACTAGTTCAAAGGAATGTCTGTTGCTCTTAGTAGCCTATGGATTTAAAGAATGGTCCTGGTCATGACAAATGTTAAGACTACTTCACCATACAGTTCCTAGAGTACAATGAGCAGTTGCTAATTTCTCCCACTCTGTACTGAGAAAAGAAAAACAAAAGGCCAAAAAGGACCTTTTATGAAAGCAAGTACCCCTAAGTAATAGGAACATTTATAGAACTACAGAGCAGGGAGACTGCACCTGCACTGCCACCAAACAAATTGATTAATCATTTAGTCTCCAGGCCAATGCCCATTATGATTTTGTACTTGCTCATTTAAGAATAATACAGGTTAATTGCCTGGATTTAACACAAGAGAACCATTAGGTAGTGCTTGCTATTGCTTTCACCATTTTAAGGCACTTTTTCAGACTTTTACAAAACTATGCAGAACCTAAACTAATGCTTTATCCCTAACAAGTTGACAAGTTTATAAAGGAAGGTCCTTCATTGTTTCAGTTTTGGGAGATGAAGAGGAGACTTGGTAGCAGAAAGCATTTAAGACAGACTGTCTACAGATAAAGTTTACCAAACACATACAAGTGTGTATGCATATACATGAAAACATATCTGTGCTTCATATTCTCTGAAAGCTCCATAGCTAAAACATGTATTTGTGTGCCAATTGGTGTCACTTTTTTCTCATACATTGACTTAGAGGACAGATATTCAGAACTTGCAGTTGCTATGTGCCAGCATCCTGTCCTCCTTCTACATCAAGACGAGGCACCACCACCTTCTTCTGTAACAGCCATACAAGCTGTTCATCTGACAGCCCTCTGAGATTTTTCACACGTTCATCCAACACTTGGCCCCTCATATCATTATCCTAGAACTGGCTTCCAAGTCAGAGGTGAAAGACCTAAATGGGTCAGATCTATTTTGATGATAAACCACCACCATCCTATGGATGTTTTCCTACACAGCCAACGCCTTTGTGCTTCCTCTCCAAATGCTACAAGCAATGGAAAGAAAACCACTGCCTACAGGGTTAGAGGTAAGCGTACACTATCAAAGACTATCAAAATCAACAAGAAGCTGCCCCAGGAAAAAAAAAATCTTTGATTACAATTTTCCTCACTACACTATGTACAGAATTTTACTACACTAGCAATTGCTTTGTTCAAGTTTGTCAGTTAATTAAGCACTGTCTTAAAAGCAAGTATCATAATCAACTACTGAAGAAACAAATGAGTAAGCTTTACAGTTGGCAGGCAATTCAGGCATATTATAGCCATTAGAAAAGCGTGGGCTCCTAAGAGAAAAGAAGCTTCTTCAGAATTATTTACCATCATGAACTGATTCTGTAAATCCCTTCAACACGGGGAACCACAAAATACATACCAATTTTTTTATATGAGACTTCAAAACGCATCAGGTCTGTGTTTTACAAACACTTTAGTAAAAAAAGAAAAAAACCACTGGAATTTTGCAGAACACCCACAAAAATATGGCTGAAACTGTAAAGGATACTATTGCTGGCCCAGCACAGTGAACTGACTGGATGTGAGGGCGTATGTGGGTTGAACTGCTCCACCACAGTTAGAGTTGAGGAATCCCATATTTTAATGTCATCTCCTGATGAGGCAAAACGTATGCTTTCTTGCATGGCTGCACCTGTTTTGGCAGAAATAAATAAGTGAAAACACATAAAATAAAAATATAAAACAGGCAACCTAACAATTCAAAGTAACAATTTTAAATGGTACGGTTGAAGTTCTCTTGATGACTGCGACATTTATTTGGAGAGTTAAACAGTTAGTACCGTTCAGCTGCATACACGAGTGAAAGCAGCAGACACTCCAAGCTTTTGCTACTTGAATTCTTGCAGGAAGTGTGTGATTTCTTTTTCACAAAGCCATCCTCTCTATGGCATCAAGAGACTAAAATGAAGCTTTTATCTCCACAGTTCACAGCTGCCTACCACGAAGCTCCGAGTATTTGAAGGACCCATTTCTCACCAGTAGATGGGGATATACAAACCAGAATCAAACTGTTGCAGGGGAAGGCTGGGAGTATGGACCTAAAGGACTCATTCAGCGTTCATCTCTCACCACTCCAAAGGAGACATCCGAGAATCCTTTAAACTAAACCTTTGGCAGTAGAATATGAGCGACGAGTCACCTCTCATCGCAGCTTACAAAACATTACAAAACAAAAAGGCCAGGAACAATGTACTGCTACTTGTTTTGACTGACACCGTTTTAAGACTTAAAACGTGCCTGGTTTGAAACGTTGACTATCAACTTTGTACCCCGGTAATTTTAAACAGCCAACAAACGAGAACTCTAAACGTGAGCCTTCCCTTCAGCTGAAAACATAACCACCCCTTAGCCAAAGTTTGCGGGACGTTTCCACACAGCTTTAGGCCGTACATACTAACTGCCGGGAGCATTAACACTCAAAAGACTACTCAAGAAATTCAGGGTCCACACACGCCTTCGTTCGGCATCACCCCGCGGAGCCAC
>NW_008238664.1:9723660-9796181 GCF_000691975.1 Corvus brachyrhynchos
GAAGGTGGTGCTGGCCTCGAATTGGCAATAAACCCGCCGTGGGTGTATTGGACGGGCCCCAGACCCGGCATCTGCCGCGGTTTGAATTGGAAACGCAGAGGAAGGTCTGTGTTCCCGTGCTGAGCAAAAGGCATCCAGCACAGCGTACATCTGGGACACGGGGATAACGTGGTGACAGAGCGGAATAAATGACAGTAGTTAATACATTACTTCTAGGAACACCAAGTAATAGAAAATTGTTGCATGTTTTTTCTGACTTGGAGTTATAACTGTTACTCTGGTCATGCTGAATTTTACAGAAGGAGGGATTTTTCGTTATTGTCATCTGGTAGAATAAAAGGTAGCTCTTCCTTCTGTGTATTTTCACTCCTGCTTTCTACCCCTAAACACAAAATTATTTACTAAATTATTGACTTTAAAGGTATATTAGACGTGGAACCTATAGCAAAACTGTTTCTGTAGAGATCTGCCTTCGAGGGAGTCTTCATCCTATGTACCATCAGAACCAGTCCAGCTGAAATGCCTGATTTACTTTCCTTTTACGATGGAGTCTTGGTTTTCCAAGTTCATTTAATGTCTAGTCTGTATAAGTGAACTTACAAAAAGGAGAAAAGAAATCATGCCACTGTTACACAAAATGTCTTTATTCCCTACAGCAATGAGGCTCGTGTCTTTATTGCATCTATTAATCCTCATTAACCAGTCATTAGTCATAGTTAAATCTTCAATCATCTGCCGTCTCAGCTGAGTGTTAAGGGATCCACAGCATTCCTACAAGTCTTCTACCCTCTACCTTATAGTCCTAATTTGCTGCTAAACCTGTCATGTTTCTTTTCTGAGGCCAATGCTTGTTATTCCGTTCTAGCTTCAGTACAGGGAATCTAAAGCCTTTGGCTTTTTTCTTTATCTCCTCACTGTGGAGCATAACTGTTGTTACAGACAGGTAGGTGAGTACCTGCCTTACAAGCCCTCAAGTTGAGCAAAGAAAAATTTGGGGTGTTTTAAGTAAACATGATCAGCATGTTTTGCTGCATTCCTTAACAGGCCCTCAATTAAATCAGTTTTTCCAAAAACCTGCTGATAGGACCTTTACTGGCATTTTTTTATGCCAGTGCCTGTGCTGTGTTTCTTCTTGGTATTTGTAAGGAACCACTGGGACATTGTTGGTGTATCCTGTTTGGGGAAAGGACCGCAGCAAGAAGCCCAACCCTTAAAGCCAGAGTGGTGTTGTCACTGAAAGGCCACCTGTGCAAGGCAGGGCATTCCCAGCAATTGTGCAAGGCTGTAAAAGCAGTGGAAATGTGAGCAATACACAGGTGAAGAGAGGGAAAAGTAGTAACAGTTTATACAATAATTTTAACTGTCTTATTACTATTATTATAACAACTTTTTGAACATAGAAGTAGTCTTTCTTTTCCTATAATAATTAGGGAATTAGGATTAATAACTATTAGTTAGGATTAATAACAATTCTTGGATTAGGCTAAGATTTCAATTATACTAATACGTTTTTGCTTTTAAATATACATAGGTTTCCTCTTTGCCCATAAACGAGGTTTTCATTGTAGGTTCTGAAGGATAAACCACAGAGATCCAGGGAAGTAAGACCAGTCAGGACACTAGGGGAAAAAAAGCCTGAGTTTCTTTATGGTTATAATTCATTTTTAGAGCAGTTTGGAAACCATTTTAAACTTGGTATTATCTCATTTGGTAGTGGAGTCATAGGAACGTAACAGAGCTAATTAATACACTGCACATTGTATGATAATAAAATGTATACAGTAATTTCATAGCATAGACAGAATCTTGACTTTCCCTGCTAGCTCTGCTGTATAGTAGCTATATGATGCCAGAATCCATGGGGAATGAAGCAAGCATCACTGCCAAGAAGCAAGGAGCTTTGCCTAGGACATTGAAATTTTTTGGTGGCTGCTGAAATACTCTTTTCAACCCTGGAAGTCTGGCCAGGAGCTAAACCAGCCCTGCAGGTGCTCCATATCTTCACAGACTTCCACCCTCCACACAGGCCTATGGGGCTGGCTCTGTCAGCTTGTGACTATTCCTTAGGTAGCATATTCTGGTTCCACACTGAGAGTTTTGGTGCCATTTGCTTCAACACAGTCTTTCTTTTTTTCTATGCACATCAAGTAGAATCCTAAATCATGCCAAGATGGGAGACAAATGAGAATAATTCTAATTATCTCTGGGGTTTCAAAGTGGAAAATTAAATTGCAGTGGTAAATATTTGACTTCAGCACTTGCCTCTGGACCCTTTCACCCACTCTGTTTTAAAGATTTAACCTATGCTTCATGTTTTCACTTCTCTCGTTTAATGATGTACTCAGTATCTTTAACTCAAAGAAAACCTTTGGCAAGCATAAATGGATCTCTCTCCTGGCTTAATTAGTTCAGCATATTAGCTAACAATTCTAGTTCCATCATTATTCTTTTAAAGAATCTTCCTTCTTGGATTTCACTGAAAATGGATTTGGAAACAAATGACTGTTCCCTTTACAGTGTGTCTCGATTGAATAACATAAATACCCTTCCTCTTGCATTCAAGGATCTGAAAATATTTTCTAAATGTTGATGCAGAAAACTTAAAATCCCTCACTGATGATGGGATTACTGTTATTTTCTGATAAAGAAACTGAGCCATAGTGAGGGTAATTACTAGGATTATTTTGTTAGATTGATGTCATCCAAAAAACAGATATATACTTTGGACAACAAAAAATGGCTGTGAATTGGAGCTGTAGTGGAATTTAAAAACAAGTCACATACAATTGGATAAATCTGTGTGAAATTACTAATTTCCACATCATAAAATTAATTTATCCAGCAATAATTTCAAGTTACTGTATATTTGTAGGCAGGAGAAATCCTGTGAATGCCTTGAATATACAACATCTTTCAAGGCAGCAATATAACTTAAAACTATATTGAAACAGTATTTGAAAACTGAAATATTCTAAAATCCATTCAGACCTTTCATTGTTAAGCTTCCTGTTCAAATTCAATTTGAGCTCTAGCAGGTTCTTGATGATATAATTTTTAATTATAGGACCAGAAGCTGGTTTTGTTCTCAGCATTTTTGCTTCATTCAGTTCACAGAATGGAAAATACTGAAAGAATTTTAAAAACCCCAAACACTTTCTTTTTACTGTCCTTTAGTTCTGCACAGGTATTTCTTGTCCCTCGCCCAAGGGGATGCACTGAAGATAAAATGTCATTCTTTTCAGAATCTTTCAATTTCTCCCTGCAGTGTGCTCTCCCTCTTTCTCTCTCTCTCTCTCCCCCTCCCTCTCTCTGTCTCTCTCTCTCCCCCCTTGCCCTATCCCATGATTTATCAGATAGGGAACCACTATCCATTACTTCCACAGATGTAGAATGGAGAAATATTTCAATTAAAATTTGAAAAGAATTGGTAAACATCCTGGTGGTTCAAAGCTGTCACTATGGTAAGTAGCTCTTTGGCATTGTTGTATGGGGCAGATCATAGGGAAGACCTTCCCATAGCAGGAGGGTCTTCCTGTACAGTGAAATCCTCCTTCCTCCTCTTCCTTTTTAATTTTGGAGTCAGTGGCACAGACAAATATTCTATGAAAATCTAATTCAGCATGGTGCTAACACAAATTTATTCTGGTTTCACATATTGAAGGCTTTAGTCTCCGTTCACTGGTTAGGAAAAAACCCACCCAACTACTGTAATACATAACCAAGAATACAATTTACTTTGCAATTAATTTTATACTTTTTTTCTGTGTGATTACTAGAGCCGTTCAGATATAAGCTTCCTTCCTTACAAGCAGATTTTAACTAAAGAGTTTAATTATTTGCTAAAAGAAAAATGTTTTCTCCAATGTTTTCTTCTAAAACCTGCATTGCATACTTTATCCTGTGTTTATGAGAATAAAATCTGCTGCTATGGATACAGTGAGGTCAACATTTTAATGTTATTATTTCACTGCACTGTCTTAAAGGATAATATTTTTCTTTTTAAAAAATTCAGAATGTATTATAAGAAAGTAAGTATAGTAATGTATTTTAAATGAATATATAAAGCTCTTATTTAACATTTCTCTTTCAAGTATAGGAATTATAACAAGGTCCAGACGGGCAGCACTGAAAAAACACCTTGTCTGCAATAGAACTGCACTTCCATTTTCACCTGGTTCTATAGCATGTTTTACAAATATTAATTAAGCTGCATAAAAGTCCTATGATAATCCTGAAGGTGACCCCAAACAGAAAAAGATAGGTTTACAGTTTTTACAAAGCACAACAAAAGACAGAACAGCTTTTTTTTTTTTTTAAACTGCAATTTCCTACTTGTTTCTTATAAAACAAAAATGAGTCATGTCAATTTTTATCTTTCCTGCTTTTTGAACAACTGCAGAACAATAAATTCTTTTAATGAAAGAATAGTGCTAAGGAATATCTCCTCCAAACTGGCTGTTAGGCAGTTGAGTTAAATAATCACATTAACTGAGTTTTAAAATTGTCTTGCAAATATAACTGCCCTATCAATTACTCACTTTTTCCTTTCTTTTTATCATTATATCATAATCCTTCTAATTTTCTAACTACAGCATTCCAGAAAAGAGTACACAAAATAAAAAAGAGCACAACTTTTAAACAGCTACACATAACACAAATATATCCAGTCTTCTTTGTTTTATAGGAATGAAGAAAAATAGGAGAAAACTTTACTTCCTTTCTTCCTGTAGTGATCACATTTAAGATACTCATTATGCTGAATCTTACCTCTCTCTCCCTCTTCCTCCCTAAAAGAAATTTCACTCAACCAGGTAACATTTTTCTGAAAAGCACAAGCCAAGGTAAATCTGCAATTTCCAAATAGCTCAAAAAAGTTTATTGTTTTAACACTCAGCTACAGTACAGGGAATGCCTGACTGAAGTGAAAGGATTTTTCACAGGAAATGAACCCAGGAACGGTTAACCATTAATGCTGAATTTTCCTGGCAAGACAAAAACATAACTAGTGATAGGACAAGTCTCAAAGGATTCCTGCCCAAATATCCTGGGGTTTTTTGCTGTTTGTTGCAAACAAATTAAATAGCAAAGGAGTGCCTGGCTTTGGGATGTGAGCAAAAGCAAAGGGCCATGGCCCCTCTCTGGTCCACTAACTCACTTGTTCATGTCAAATTCTCCATCTCAATCACTGGAGCATTTGAGATGCTCCAGTGATTGAGATGGAGAATATTCTCAAGCATATTGCCTCAGGTGGCTGTTGTTAGGACTCGTCTGTGTTTCTTGAGTACTTTAAAATAATATTTACAGCAACATTCAGAGAGCTAAGTTCCCTTAGCTTTTTAGAATGATTAAAAATATTCTGTATTGTACCATTTTTATTCTTTGTGCTTCCTTATTCGGGGGAGTTGTTTATTTGTTGTAGTTGTTTTTAAAAAAATGCTTTGAAATTATGAAGACAGCTGAATGATCACTTGCACCCTCAACAACCTGAAATGCTAGTTTCCAAACAGATGTATAGGAGAACAAAATCAGCGATGATTTTAGGCCTCCCAAAAATTCTTAACTTCAGAAGTAATACCAACTTTTGATAACTGCAAAAGCAATTTAAAAGTGAGAATAAAACTTCAGGGAAAAAGGAATATCTATTAGCAGGTGCTAGAAGGCTACAAACCTATTCAGCTTTTCTAAAAAGTAAGTAATTATTGAAAAGCTAGAAAATCCTCTTATTAAGAAATTACTTTAAGATATTTAATTTCTAGAAAATTATTTTAATTTTAAAAACAAATAATGTTTAAATAATTAGAAATAAGCTAGAAGTGAAAATTATAAAACATAACAGGAGTCAAATCCTGATGTGATTAATGAAGTTGTTATATTAACACTAGAACTTAAGTCTAAGTCTGTAGCATTCAGCTAATAACTGATTAAGTTATTGCAAAATAGCAGTTAGTGAAGCAGAGAAATGATCCAACTGAAAAGAGTTCCCTCAGTTATTATGCAGCCATTGGCAAGATCAAACATATCTTCCAAATTTGTTATTGATTGCAAAGTAACATCAAATGGGATCTGGAAAGAAAAAAAAAAAAGAAAAAAAATGCCAAATGAATAACCTTATTGAGCTTAGAGGTACCAGAAAGTACATATATACCCATATACATATACATATATACCAATAGTTCCATATAAAGCCAGATTTCTGAACTACAACCAATTATTAAGTTAGAAATACTTATTGCCTCAGTATAAATTTGTGGTTAATGACATCTCTTGCAGAAAACTAGTAAAACAGGACTCAAGGGAGGAAACCTTTATCAACAGTCTTGCTCACAAAGTTTATCATGATCATCTCTAGGTAAAATAAAGAGCAGCAAGAATGATTACTAATTTGGAAGGCTTTTCCTAAGATGAGAAATTGAAGGAATTGAGCTAACAGTAAAAGGTGAAAAAGAGGGCAATGGTAAACTGGTTTGTGTGTCCACTGAACACGGAGAACTATTTAACTGATTTAGGTATCAAGAAAAACAATTAAAGGAAGAGAAGCTTGGAACAAGCTACCTAGGGAGGTTAATTTTTAATGCAATTATTTTATTTATAAATTTACTTCTAACATTTAAGATTGGAGCTTCCAAACACTACACTATCTCCCTCAAGGACATAGCTACTCATTAAATAGCATTAAAAACGAGCAGGCCGATAATTTTTTATTCTTAAAACATGAAGTGTCAAATAATTTTAAATGAATAATTCAATGAAAATGCATTTTTTCCATTTATAAATATAATCCAGGGCTGAATCAAAAGCACCGTAAGGCACACAGACAGAGAAACAGAATCAAAGAAGAGAAGGTGGGAACAGGATTGGCGTGTGACAGCTCAGACAATGAGAAAACAAAGACCACGAATTAGAACTGACTTTGTCCAATTAATTCAACAGAAGATGAGTGACAAAAAAGTGTTTGGTGGGGGGAAATGGTGAAAAACTACATATAAGAAATGTATCTGCTGCGTTCTCCTGCATGCTTGAAAACAAAGGGAATGTACCATTCTATGCTGTACATAGTCCCTCTCCGGGCTTTCCGTCTCTAGCTGAGACAGGGTAATGCACACATGCAACCTACAGGAAAGTTTGGAAATGCTACTTTGAAATGTGCTATACATAATGAAGTGCTGAGCACCCCACAGGTTCTATTGGCTTCAGAGAAGAACAAAGATACTCAGCATCTTGTAGGATTAGGCTTCAGCTGCTCAACCAAAACTACCGTATCTGAAAGCATCTTAGTTTGAAGTTTGTGTTTGAAACTTTGTGATGAAAAGCTTTGTGATATTTCACCTGTTGAAACATTTTAGCTTGTGGTGGAATCCAGCGAGAATAAAACAGAGCAGCAAACATCAGATTCTTTCTAGAAGAACACCACTAAATCTGGTCCTTCACTTCCATCGTAGACCCACAAATAGAAGCAGGCAAAGTGAAAGGAATTCACAAGCATTTAAACAGTTCCAGGAAGTTTCTGTGAAAGTTTATCTGTATCTTTCCCTAGGAATCTATCAAATCTTGCTATCATGGAAGATACTTCAGTGGGACTCAGAAAAGTACAGCTTTACAGAATGGATGTGGGTATATTCTGATGCATTGATAAAGCCAGACTGAGTGATAAGAAGGTCTGGGAGTCATTTGAGAGAGAACTTAAAGATGGATAAGGAGGGGTGGCAAGAATGGTGCAATGTGTATCAAAGGGAAGTGTGTACTCAGGTACCAGAGTGCAGGACACACAGGACAGCACTACAGATTCTCTCTTCTATAACAGCTCACTAGCCCAGCTGTTCTCAGATAAAACTCTGGATGCTTTTCTGGTAGGAAGAGCTATCTGACTGGAAGAGTACAGTGGATGCCTTTTCCATTATCATTCCATTGTGAACAATTACTGGCAAGATACTTAAGGATTAGTTGAGGGAGTGATATGTTACAGTGAATTCCAGAATCTTCCATGGAGTCCCTTGAGCCCGGGCAGCTGTGGTCCTTTCCTGATCCCCCTAAGGTGGCTGAGAACACTGAACAGCACCGCTCCCTGCTATGGGCCAGTCCCCACAGTCTCCTCTGGGATACTGACTGCGCTGTAACAAGATGAATAAGATGTTTTGTCCAGCAGCATGGACAAAAAAATGGCATGCTATCTCTCACAACATGTCATGGGCAAGGCAGAGAAAGCTAAAGAAAATAGAAGAGTCGAGCCTGAAGAACTGCAAAAATGCAAGAATGGAAAGAAATTGCATTTGGCAATTGCATCATGGAAATTCACTGGAGTCTGTGTAAACAACGACCAGAGAGTGGTGGATAATCTGTATTAACCATTGTGGGTAAAATCCCCTTTTAATACATTTTTGCACATATGAAAACTTGATTTTAATGAACAGTGAAGATATTCACGGTTTGTAATCATGCACATTTGTATTTTATTTGTAAAGATGATAAAATAAAACCAAAACAGAAAGTCCAACAATGAGGGAAAAAATGGGAAGATGCTGAGTGGTATAATCCATGTTTCAGTTTAACTAAACAATTGTTTTATTTTAGAAAACAGATTTTTACCCTTAATGAGAACAACATACCTTAGTTAATGGCGGGGACAGGGCTGGAACAACAGACAACAGTGCTCTGACTTCAGATAAACACCTTTTAGCAATTTCCTAATGGTATAAAACAAGAAAAAATGTGTACTATCTGTGTAGTACAAACATATGCTGAACTATCAGTCTCTTCCGATAAGCTAACAGATGGCTCAGCCTTACAGAATTTTTCAGAATATTCAAGTTTTAGGTTATTCCAATTGAATTCACAGCAAAATAAACCTTAGCTGATGAATATAAGTTTTCTGCAACACAAATAGTCGTGTTTCCTGTACAAACACAAGTGCCCAAACCTTGCAGTTTCTACTGAGGGAAAATTGCCCCTGGTTCAGGTTTTAAATCCAGTGACTGAGCATACTTTTGCTATGTGTTTACTGAAGATATTATAAACAAACACCCTGACAAGATGATATTTATACATGTATAATGCATGGCGTGTTAATCTCATTAGTATTCTAAACATTGTTTTGCCAATTACTGACATATATTAATGAAAGTTTGAGCAAACACCTTCAGGTAATCAGAAACACCCACTAAAGGACAGCTCTGTCTACCCTCCTGAAAACTGTGATTGGCCAAAATATCATTTGTTCTCCAAGGTGGTCAAAATACAGCCTCGTAATAATGGCACAGTGCACAACTGTCACTGTTTCGCAGCATCCATCAGACAAAATGACAGCCTCTACATCATTAATCATTTCACATAATAGATATAAAGAGAATCCTGTCACATGATAAATGTCTCCCACTTTGAAAATAAACGTCTATTTTGCCTTGGCATTTATCAAGCAGTACTTACGCTGTGGCAACATTTTATTCCAGTGACATTATCTCAAGCAGACCACATGGAAAATTCTGAAATTACCTTTTGTGTGTGTGTATGTGGGGAGAGTTATTTGCTTGTGGACCATATTCAGCCTTGCTAATAAAAAGAAAAGAGGAAGATGGCATAGAGAAATGAAAATAAATTCAGTGCCACTTTTGGTCCTCTCTAAAAATATTATTAGAAGGTTCTTATTTCAGAAACCACCACTGCCCATTTTACATTGAAGATGTGTAACTGATGTTTAAAAAGCACTTTTGCGTTGATCGCCATGCTAATTTAAAACACTGCCAAGGATTTTCAGATGTAGATTACTATAAATTAGGTATCAGTTTCCAAATCTATGTACCTGAAGAGGTAGCCTTTATTTTCAAGTGGAAGGTTGAAAATGCCTGGGTTTTTTTTGTAAAGTGACAAGCAGTATATAAGGAAAAGTTAAATATTAAATAAAGAGTGAAAGTATTTCAACTTTTCTTTAAAGAGGTGAGGGAAGCTTAATGTCTGCCTTTATGCCTGTATTCCAAGTTATCTGTCATTTATTTCCCCAAAACAGACATCTTAAATCAAACATATATAGGAGCAGAACTGTTCTCACTTACTTCTGTTTTTTCATCAAGATCCACTTTCACATCACTCATTTTGGGTTTATTTGAAGGACTTATTTTCAAAGTTTCACTTTGTTGAGGAAAACTTGTAGGTACTGAAGTTGAAAAGCTCTTAGAACCTTGCATCAATATTTCAACTTGCTCCTTCAGATCAGACAATTTCTCCCTTAAAGAAATAATTCTAAAAGAAGACAAAGTTTTTCATTACTACTGTTATAAAACAACAATATTTGTTGTTTCCAGGTTATAATTAAGCTGACCTAGGTTTTATTACATATTGATTACGTTCTACATTTTCTCTCATTTCAAGACTGATCTCTTAATTTTACAAAAATAAGTTTTCCATATAATAAAGTGGAGATATGGAATGCATTAGCCTTTTATATTAAAAATGGGAAGTATTATTTTAGGAATGCCTCTCTAAGAAAAGGCTTTTTCATCCAACCAGCACAAGGGTGGCAGAGGCTGCCCGTTATTCCTTCCCTTTCACCTACTAAGCAGTTCCAAAAATTTTAAGACTAGATGAATGACAAGGAACAAATAATGAAAAATGCCATAGGATGTAAAATTAAGGGCAGAGTCTGGTGCTACAACTGAGAAAAATTCTTGCATTCTCAGAGTTGTAATAAGGGATGTCTGAGAAAGTAGGTGACCCAGTGAGAGAATGGGAGTGACTGCTAGGAGTGCTTCTTAGATCTGCTACATTGCTATGCCACTGTTACATAATTAGCATATGTTACTTGGTTCTTTAAGAGTCAAAACTAAAATGCTAATGAATGCATTGAAAAAGCAACTGTTTGGATGGATTTAACACTGTGTATGACATCTTACAGTTTTTACAGTGAAAAGTCTTTGAAAAGCAAAAATGAATGCTTTTAAAGATTTACAGCTCTTTGATATTTTGTACTTTATTTTCTCTCATCCTAAATGGCTGATTGATCTTTAATACAGCATGAAATAACAGGACAGAGTCAGGGATTATTTACCTAGCCAATGGAATCCACAAGTGGCCTGAAAACACAGACATTGAACTGAAAATCTTGATGGTGCTAATCTTGACAGGGTTTGTATTATAAGCATAAAGCAACAAAACCTGTGAAAGAGATGGAATGGGTAAGCTGTAGTGCAGTAGTCCTGAGCTATTTCAGTGATACAAGAGGATAATAAATACCAAATACAGTGTGCTGATGAAGTTTTAGATAACTGACCTTCAAAAAAGAGGAGAGTGTGACTTCATATGAATTATACTACACTCAGTTTTTATATGTTTTAAATTAATTAATTAAATTAAATTGGATATAATTACTATGGGTTTGAAAATTAGCTATACCCCATAGAGTCACTATCAAAATCCCAGCGTTGTCCAGATCCTGGTCAATCATATGCATGGCTGTCATCATGCTAGGTTTAAATCCATGAAGTGTGCATAACTCACCAATCTAATACAGCTGTACCAATATAAGAAATTAAATAGAATGTTCTCATCGTTCACTGCAAGAATCTACTAGTATGATTGAAATACACTTCCTAGTGGTAGCTGAATATTTTGACTATATGGAAAATGCCAAGAATATGGCATTCATGTATTATCTGGTTTTAAGAGTTGTCTCTGGTCCTTTACTGATCTGTATGGCCATGATAAAGTAACCTGGAAAATCATATTAAAAGGTACATTATTTACATTAACTTCACAGGTTTTCTATCAATTTCCTAATAAAGATAAATGGGTCTAATAGAAATTTAGACACTGATCTGCTATGTCAAAAAGTTTGAGATCATGGATTTTTATTGCTGTAGCAGAAATTTTAGCTACACTTTGCTCCCTTGTGTAAAGATAAAACAAATTCCATTTCATAGTCTCTCACATTCCTGCAACCCTCCCATCTCTTTCATCTTTCAGGTTCAGTCTGATCTTTTAGGAAAATGAGGCTTACAAAATCCCATTTTCCCTGTATACATGCATCTTTTCTTTTTCAAGAGTCTCCCACCAAACTATTATTCAAATGTATCAGTCAGGTCTACCCAGGCTTAGAGTGGAGGTCTTAAAGACACCAGGGATTTGCAACAGGCATGAATACACTATGGTCTGGAAGCTCTATATGGGAAACACAGACTTTTTTTTGGCCTGCCAACAAAAAACTGTCAGGGCATTCTGTTTTCCTAAAGAGCAGGTTTGCAGCAGAGTAAATATATTCTTCCTATCAGCATATGTATAATTCAATTAAAAAGCTGATAACTCATAACACAAATATTCATTGGAAATGAGACTTAATTTGCTTCACTACCTAAGGAACTGCTTTGGTCTAGTTATACCTTAGTTTCTGTATCGTTTGATGGCTTTGCCACAGAAGGAATATACCACTGAATGTTAATTTCCTTATTTGAAGCACTTGCTGCCCTACTTTCTGTCTGCCTGTCTTCTTCTGCAATGACAGAAACTGGAGAAGCTATTCTCACTTGTGACACTTCTGATGTAATTTCAGTAACTTCAGGAGACACCTGAAACACAAAATAAAGGTTTAAATTGTATTTTCTGTAGTGAAATGGGAAAAATCTGTTATAATCTAGTGTCTACTGGAATTGGCATGACTTTCATTCCTGCATAAATATATGATAATTTAGATAAATAAGTAGTTTTAAAAAGTGTCCTTTTTACCAAGTTAAGACTTTTCAAAGCTCACGTGATGACACATTTCTAAAGGTAATACAAAGGATCTGTGAGCTTAGAGACACCCACAGTAACAATGATTGTTGCCTTTGACTTAGAATCATTATGGCATTATGACTTTTGCTCAAATCTATTATTTGGCATACTGATCATACAAAATATAGTGCTGAAAAAGTAATTTGTCAGGTATACATATTGATAATTAAAAAGTATTCTGAATGTTAGAATAATGCTTTATTTATGTTTACCTATCTGTTTTCTCAGCTGTGCAACTAACAAAGGGTGACACCTGCTGAAAATTCAATCACTTAATTTGTGAGGATTTGTTGTATTTAATAAAATACATACGGAACTTTAGCAGGGCATTCTTCAAATAGCTACTGTTGGCTTTCATTTACCAGGGAATTAATGCAGGAATACTGTCAGCCAACATTCATTCATGAACAAAACCTTTTCTTAAAATGGTGAAATATTTGATTTAAAGGCCAAACAGTAATACACCATCTCTACTTTTTTAAAGTATTTCACAGATCTGAAAAGAACACCAGCCAAACAGTTGCATTTTCAGGGAATATGCAAGCTATTGAAAAGGTCCTTAATGTCTCCCTCATTGATTCCAAAATGTGGACACTGAAAACAGCTACCTGGGGAGTTAAATCTTTTCAAATTTTGAATGTTCATTACTGAAAAAAATGGAGAATTTTACCTACTTTCTCTACAGAAATTCAGCTCATGACCACTACAGGGCAGTAAATCCAAGTGAGCAGAAGATGGATTTTTCACAATAACTTAATCTTACGCCATTAAGCCAGTTACCAATCCATGTCAAACTTTAGCAGAAGTGAAGATAACGATGAATCCACACATGCTGAAGTCATGCATTCGAGCACATGGATGTGCCTTCAGTGGCCACAACCCATGGTAAGCCATGAGGTGTGCATGGAGGGCCCACCCACTACAGCCCTCTTCTACATTCAGTAATGAATCACCCACTATTCTGCTAGCACGGACTGTGAACAAAACTAGGAGAAAATACATATATGGACACGGCAAGAACCTAATTTATGCTGTGCCCCTGAAAAAGAGCTCTTAAAATTCCATTTTATGCTATATATTTCTCTCTAAAACGTGTGTTATGTTTGGTTTTTTTCACTGAACTTTTGGGTTTCTATTCATACTGAATTCTTTTGAAGAAGGACATTAAAACTGCTATTCTCAAACTGGTGGGTTGCTGAATTACATATACAAATATTGTCTATTCAACTTTCTCAAAAGTCTGAAAACAACAAACTGTCTTAGTTAAGTATTTCCACTCCTACTTACTATTATGGAGCAGAATAAAAAACAAGCATGCAAAATGTAACAGGGCACAGAATTTTAATTATAAACTTAATGTAATTTGGATTCTTTGGTCAGCAGACCTGAAAAAACCTTCAAGAGTCAAAAATAGAACACAGAGATAGATGTAAGCGAAACAACTTCGTACATAAAAATCATTCTTTCAAAAAGTGTATCTATTTGTACTGTTAAAACTCACAGTAATAAGCTACAGTTCCATTTTTAAAATAACATCTATAACCTTCTGGATAGTTAAAGCTTCTAAAAATGTCGTGATAAAAATCAGTGAGGCTTAGAATTAAAAAAGTAAGAGCTTTATGCTTGTTAGCTGTCTACAACAGTGAAGTTAACATATGATTATGCAGCTTGCACCCGTCACGAACATGACAGTGAGCTCTGAAGCTTATTATTCTAGGACACTGTAATACTAATTATGTCAAAAAAAGAGCAGACAGAGTAAAATAATTTTTGATATATGATGGCTGTTATAAATGTCACATAGCATATATTTACAATTTATTCAGTGGCACAGTCAGCTCTTTGTTGGGAAATGAGTAATGATATGCTGTCCAACACTGAAGAAAGTTCACCAACTCTAGACAAGCTACTTTCACAGAAGTATTTTTATTCATTTTTATAACATACCAAGTTCTTCCTCCTCAAGGCACCCCTGTCTCCATCTAATACTGAATATAATAGCTAAAAAAAAAGTTACAGAGAATGATCTATTAATTTTTAGTATTAGGATAACTATTAATTTGAGAAGTGGGATCGAGAAATTTTGAAGGCAATTATTTTTACACTGGATCTTCAAAAACAAATTTCATTCAATGTTCAAAACATGTGCCACGGTCAGTGTAGAGTCCAGAATTCTAATTCAAGATTTATCAGAGTGATATATTCTGAGTTGCCTATATTTGAAAGCTTAAACAGGCTGCTCGCAAGCCAGAGATGTAAAAAGGTTGATTTTCTAGCCAGCTGATAATCAGTGAAAAAAATTGGCATATAAGACCTTCAAGAAATTTTGAGAAAATATAACTGACATATTTTTTGAAAATCATGTTTTATTATAGACTAAATTAACAATGTAGAGATTTGTACCTACAAATTGCAAAACTATCATCAGGACATTTTTGGTAGGAAACATGGAGATCTACAAGATTTAAAACCTGAGTAACAGCCAACTTTATTAACTAATAAAAAAAACCTTTTTAATTATCATTCTGCCTAATCTTCTAGGGTCTAAATACACTGGCTATGGGATGGAGATTATTTTTGCAGGAATGAATAATGCAAGGATATTTGCATTTGTTAATTATGTAATTCACTGCTTGCATAGGATTTCGGTTTTGTACTGATCCTCTGCATAAATAATTTCATTCTTCTATAGGGCTCCCAGAAATATCGCCATTGGAACTATTGAGAATCTGAATTAAATACCAGTATAATATTTTTGAAACATTAGAAAGAACATCAGTACCTCTGAAGAACCAGCTGGACTACTGAGTGGCATTTCTGTATCATGTAGTTCTTCTGGAAAATTCTCAAGACAGCACATTGAATATTCAACCAAATTCTTTTCAAGAAAGGAATGCATTTCTGCTATGCGTAGAACAATTCCTGTGTCAGAAATCGAACTAAGGTGTCCATCTCTTGCAGAAAGTGATCCAGGTCCTGGGTTAGGGGCAGTTTTTAAAGAGATTTTTGAAATTACATCATCGTTTGCCATTCAAATGTCAAGTTACTACAGCTAGTCTAGATTCATAAATTTTGAAAATATAATAAAATATGTAAATAGATTCAATACCAAATAAATGCATTTTCAACAATTATTCTGATTGTCCTCAAATATTACTAGCTTATGCTATTTGTAATTTTTCACCAGTAACCAGATAATGAAGAAAACCCTGTGCAGACATTATAAAGTAGCATAAGGTGGGAGGTGTAATTTTGAGGTGTAGGTACTCAAATTCAGATGTGTAAGCGCCAGTATGTTCACTAGATGCCTAAGCACCCACTAGAATAAACACGTATTTATTCAATACGGTCAAAATAAGCTTTAAGAGCTCTTAAGACCCCAGTTTAGACAGCTGGGGGCTGATCAGCTGAGTTGCCCCCTAGTCGCCATCTCTGATAACTAAAGCTGAGATTTACATGCACATTTTGACACCTACTTGTAGATACCTTACTGTCCTTACAGTTCTCTGGTGAGCCAGAATACTTTCATTTGGTGCTGCAAGGAGTAAACCCAGCCCAAGGAATTATTATTTTCAGAGTTGCTAGGTTTCTCTCTAAACAACACCTATATGTACAATGTAATACTGTTCTCACCGATTGGTTCATCACTTGTATATCCAAAAGCTGGCCATCACATGTAGGTGCATAGTATTAGGGCCTTGTAATTAATGGATTCTTACTCTGTTTGAAAGGTCCTACCTGTTACTGTGTTCTGTTTACAGTGAAATAACCCAAGCATGTACATCACATCTGGGGTTTCAGTCAAAACACATTCAATAACGCTCAACCTTCCCATTTACACTGCACTCAGGTCTCCAAAAGAGAACCTCAAACTGAACAGATTCATTTATGATGTAACTTAAGTTTGATCTATCTAGAACTAAAAATAAAAATAGATTATAAATTTTTTAGAAATGCTTCAGATATAGTAATAACAAGTTTTGAGGGAGGCCTTCCTGGTATTGTGGAGGCTTATGAATAACTACAAAGAAAGGTAGTAGTATCTTAGTGCACTTGCAGCACTTGTAAACTGACATAAATCTTGATTTCCATGAAGACCTTTTCACATTTATACAATTTAAAGGAACTCAAAATGAGGCTATTTCAGATGATAGCCTTTGAATCTGACACTGTTTGCCATCAAAAACAGTATCTCACCTATAGCAGTTTTCTAGAAGGAATAAAAATACATACCAGATAGGTTTGTGTTATAAATTCTTTTTAAATGATTGTGGTAGCGAATTATGTGAACCCATGTTATTGTATCTTTCTTCTGGCTGGCCTTGCTGACAGGACTTTCTGTTCCTTCACTTTCACTCTGCTTGTCTTCCATGAGTTGCTTGTTTTCAGCAGAAGATGCTTCTGTACTTTCAGAGACAACATTGTATCCACCTGGAACTCCAATAAGAGTTCAAGAACACACATGAAGTGGTTGAAATTCAAAAGCTATTTCTGCATTGTGTTGGAATTCACTAATCTGCAACTAGATGTACAACTTCTGAAACGGGTTATATTTTTCATACAACAAAAATTATTTCTATTCTGCTTAAAAATGAGTTGAAATAGTAAATAGCCTTAAAATTAGTTGAAAACTTTTCTCAGATCATGGGCAGGAGCCTTACTGGTCCTTGCAAGATATTCAAAAGGGGTAGAGAGCCAAGTGCATTCTCTCTCTCTGCATTTGAATGTAAAACCCTTATTTCTCCATATTGTTCAATAGAAGATATTTAACAAATGGAAACAACACAAGGAGTCATCAGTCATAACTGTGGCAGTTGAAGTTCCCAGTTATGTTGACCCAAACTCAGAAGAGTTAGGTACTCTGAAGTGTTCATTGTTAGTTTTAATAGTTTGTCCCTTTTAGATATTAAGCACATTTTCATTATATTCTTAACTGTGAAATAAAACAAAAGATAATATTTTCTTTTGTGCTGCCTGAAAGTTGCACTTATGCAGAAAGAGGAAAAAATTATCAGTACAGCCATCGCTACATCACTGCTTATATTCAGTACTGTTTTTCACTGTATTAGTACATGGCTCTCTCAAAAGCACAATTCTTGTGCTCTGTTTCCCACTCCAAACTGAATAAACATAATGTTATAGTGATTCCTAACAGTATATTTTCGGAAAATATTATGAGTGCTTCTACAAAATCTGAATGTCTATTATTCCTGACATTTCGTTGTCAATGCCAAAAGTTTAAATGGCCACATTGTCTTATAGATGAAAACTTAAATATGTGTTTAACTAAGAGATTTACAGAAAATATTTAGCATGTTATGCTGATTGTTTACATTTCAATTTACATTTTTGTATTTTGGCCTATTATTTCTTTTCTACACTTTCTATTCTTCTTTGTATTGACTAACAGAACTATCAGAAGAAACACCTGCTGCACTTGCTAAAAGAAAAAATGATCTGTAATTATAAGCAAATGGAGCTAGTACAAAACAATCTGATGGAAAGTCTTAGCATACAACACTTGTTTTCATAAACCAATCAAAACACATATGTTTAAACACTGTACTGTAAGCAGACATGGCTCAGCTTTGCCAGCAGCTATTAAGCAGAGCAATTCAGTCTTTGTCAATCACTTGGGATAATTGAAATTAAGCCACTGAATCAAAATTTTATCACTAAATTAACGGTTCCTAGTTTAAAAATAAATATTAATATTTTGCCTTAGTGTTTATATAACATCTAGCAATCATTTTCTCAGAATTCCTAGTTTCACTGTTGGGGTTTTTTTCAGATCAAAAATTTCCATTCATCAACTCCTTTAGCTGAAAAATAAATGCAGAAGTCAGAAATAAACATGGCAAAGTTCTACCGAGCTAATGGAAGCATCTCTAAATAATAATCCATTGGACTGGAAAGACAGTGAAAATTTTATTATACTGACTTTGACTTCTAGAACACAGTACCCAGGCAGAAAACTTTGCAAGAGTTTGGGCTTGTTAGTTTTGGTGGGTTTTGTTGTCTGGGTTGGGTTTTTTGGGGGATGATGCAGGGAGAGAAAAGCTATTCAACACCAACATCCCTTTGCAAAACCAAGAGTAAAATTGAAAGTCTCCAAGGGAAAGCTAATATACCTAGGGGAAAAAAATCAATTATAAGTCAATATTTGGAAAAAACAAAACAAAGCAAAACAGTGATGACTGATAGGGAGGCCAACATCTACTTTATATGTCTGGGGAAGTCCTGTAACAAAGGACCATCTGTTTTTCCAAACTGACAGCAGTATGTGCACTCTGTCTTTCTGAGCCACAGTATGCAAACAATGAATTTTTCTTAACATATTGAACATATGCACAGGCTGATATTTAAAAACCCATGAGGTCTCTACTTAATATTTTGTATTGCTATGCATGATGAGGCTTTTGCTTTTACTTTCCAAAACTGATTTATAATTTTTCATAAATGAAATTTAGATATTAAATATTATGAGATTACATGGCATATATAGCTTATTATTTATTTAATTTGCTGACACTACTAGGTATAAAGGAATACCAGATACGTAATCTCTGTATGAAGAAAAAAGATCCATAGAAGCAAATTCTGGGATTTTCTGTTGCACTTCATCCTTCATGCTCTGTTCTTTAACACTCTTCATTCCAATCAACAGCTGAGAAGCAAGGACAGCTTTGCTGACCTAAAAATAACATTTATTTTATTCGGGACTAGTTCACTACAAAATTTATATAGATTTTAAAATCTTTGAGTAACAAGATGAGGACAAAAAATTAATTATGAAACATACCATATTTTTTAAAGTTAGGAAAATATTTCTTTCTGACATTAAGGTACACATTATATTTAAATAAATCATTACTGCTGACAGCTTAATTACTACATAAGTGATTTCAAATCAGATATCCTCATCTGGATGCCACTGATGTCTGCCCACATGTCAAATACATGTGCATACTTATCAGATCATGTGCCCTTTTATTTGCACTGAATCAAAGTCGAGGTAAACAGAGTCAGATCTGTCCAAGAGAGATTAAATGCACTATTCAGACAGCATCCATTTTAACTTTATTTAAAAAGACCCATGCTAGAAATTTCAGGAAACCTTAATACTCTTGTTGTTTGCATTTCCTTGTTTGCTTTTGTAAGTAGAATAAGATGAAATTAAAAAAAAAAAAAAAATCACCTCTTTAGAATATTGCACCAACCTGTGTAGCTGCTCTTATTGCAATCCAGGCTTTTACTTTGTAGACTTCTGATTTCACAGCCTCCTCGGAAGACAGTTCTCCAGAAGAGGTCTAAAATTATACACCAGTTCATAATCAGGATTCTAAATATATTACAGTAAAATATATTCTAAACATAGAAAAAAGTCCTCCGACTTATAAAGTAATTGTTTTATATGTAAGTTGTAAAACTTGGCATTGACTGTAAATCCATGGATATTTCCTAAAAATGAAAAAATTATCCAGTGCATGCTAATTGGCTGCTCCTGGAAAGTTTTCTCAGAGCAGCTTATCCTACAGTCACTACTGTTTACAGTGTTGCTATCATATTCCATTTTTTGGAATCTTAATTACCTCTTTTCTCTAATGTTACACATTTTGCTTTCCACCTATGGGTTGTAGGAACTTGAATGTGGTTAAAGGCACTTGTATTTCTCATACTGTCATTCATATTTGTATGGAAAAATTGAAATCTGGTGAAGTTAGCATTTAAAAAACAGGTTTGAATGTTAAGTATATTTTGCAAGGTACAAATTAATTCATTCATAATCAGAAATGAAAACACTGTTGGTTGTGTCTTCCTATTTCATACAGAAAAATATTTTAAATATTATCATTCAATGCAATAAACATGAGAGATAACATCAAACAAGGTCAAATTCTATTGTATGATTTCTTCGTGTGATTTTTCTAGGAGGACTTTCAGTATCAGTATGATTTATAAGTCACTGCAAGTAATAATATGGCATGGTGCACAAAATATATTTCCTGCTTTGAAGAGGCCACTACCCAGACAATAGAAAACATACACTTGATTTGGAAGGCACCAACTTATCTGTCTGTGATACATCCTCATTATTTGTGGCAAAATACAAATATAATAGTGCTATTTCAAGGTATGCCCGCCTTATTAACCTGTAAGAAACAACACACAGAATAATCAATTTTGCTATCAAAGTAAGCATTACGATGATACAATCTGACTCCTGCACAAGACTAGCCTGATACTTCACCAAATAAATAGTTCATCCAGCCCCCATCATCTACCTTAAATGTATATTCTTTCAGAAAGCCATAGGATCCTGTTTTAAAGTGATGTAAGTCTAAAACATCCCTATGGTGTGCTTAACAAATAACACCCTGATTTAACAGTATATCAAATATAATTTACATTACTTGAAACAAATATTCCATAAATAAATTGCAAATGTTTAGTAAGAAATAATTACTCCCCTCGACCCTCTGAAAATTACTACACCTGGAGAATTTCTCCAATGTTTTTTTCCCTATAGGTTTATAACAGTTCTTTTATGCAGATTCCTCCTGGCTCTGCAGATTTCTCCGGATCTCACCTATGAATTAACTGCCCCAAGCATAGCAACAAACTCCTGCTCACACAGTTACTGTTCTGGACAGATTCATATTGCACAGAGTTGGTTGTTTATATAATACAATAAATTCCAGCTTTAGTACAATTTGTGTAAAGCAAAATACAAAAGACAGAATGCAGTTAAAGACTGAGAAAACTGAGAAAATATCAAATTCAACACTTGGTTGGCAACAATTTAGTTAAATTTCTAGTCTTGCTAACAAAAAAGGATGTGAGACATCAAGAAACAACTTTAATTAAACAATCCCACAGATATCACAGGGCTTGCATAAATGTGATCAGGATGTTAAGTTCTCTAAAACAAGAAAGCCATGGTCCATTGATGTCACTGTACATTCTTTTAGAAAGATGGTAGCAAATTAAATAAGAGTGTAGCAAATTAAACTTGTAAAACTTCACCACAGTCCATTTCTGCACCATCTTCCATCATGCTGACTGCTTGTTGAGGTTTATTACTAAGCTACTGCTTCTACATTCAGAGTTCTGGTTCATTAACTTAAGTAACAGAATACTCAAACAAGCAAGGTAAATTGCTGCCTTTACACTGTCTCTAACTAGACATGGCACATTATTCATTTAGACTGGTCAAGAAAGAAAAAAAACTAAAGTCCAGTGTATCAGAGCTGCTTGACAGAATTTATTGGCTGTCTTGGCTCAGCTCTTCAGGCATCTTCTAGGCTGATAACTAATGCCAAAGTCACTGTCCTGATATCTGTTACAAACACATTTCCTACACTCCTTCTGCCTCTGCTCTTCTGACTATTTCTGGCTGCTAACCTTTTCAAGCTGGATTTCTGTTATCTGGAAGGGGGCAGACCACAGCTCATCTTCTGAAATATGAATAAACCTCCTGTTTAATTGATAGCTCTGTTCCCAGTGTTGACAGATAGGGTACAAATTTGGAAATAGGACAGAAAGCTGTAACTTCTGTGTTAAAAAATGCTTTTAAATGTTCTTATCATTTGTTTTAAATAAGAGAATAAATATCCACTAGCTCTTCTCTGTAGAAAAAAAATTCTCTAAAATACAAAAGACCCTCTATAACAGAGGTACCAGAACAAATCTCAAAAAACTGTTTACAAATTATATTCATGTATGACTTAAATTCTTTTCAAAGTTAAATAGTTAGATTCTTACTCATATTTTTGATCATGTTTCTGGCTGAGGTTAATAGCTTCCAACAGGGTTTCAACAGCTTGAGATGACTTGTTATTGCCTGTTTCAGTTATCTGGCGTTCTACCTTACCTTAGAAAGAAATACAGAAAGTAGGTTTTCAAGATGTCATTAATTTTTCTTCTGTAAGACCCACCCAATCTGTTTTTCCCTCCAGAAAAGCCAAACAACATAGTACATTATCTGTTCTCCTTCTGATAAGCAAGATCTTTTCCAGTTTGTTTAAAAGGTAATGCACAATGCTTGTATAACAACTCTCTTCACAGAGTAGCTAAAATAACCAAACTTGGGACTCATAATGAGCCCTAACATTTCCTGATCCCAACTAGCAGAGCATTGTATGCAGAGGAGTTAATGTGCAGGCACAGGCCTGTGCTGTGCTGTGCTGTGCTGCACATACAGTATGGCACTCAGGCCCGTGTTGTGCTGGGCACATCCCACAGGATAAACGCAGCCAGCTCGCTGTAACAGAAGAGTCTCTTGGCAGCATCTTCTTAGTACCTTTCGGTAAAAGTGTAGCAAGAGGTTCTTATGTGAACATGCTTTTTGTTTGACAGTAGAAATGATGAATAACATTGTTTTCTCTCAAGAACAGCTAAAAGACCAAAAAGAAACAACTTTTCCATAGAAGGGATGTGCATGTTGTGCTACACCCTGATTGGAAGCATGTTCAATACTGCACGGTTTGGAGTTTTCAGCCTCTGCAGTAATAGAAAATTATTTACACTATCTCATTTTTCTTTGATAGCGTTAACTCAAAAATATGGCATTGTAAGACATACATTACAGAGTCTTCAATGTCTTTCTGGCTGGGATCCTCACAAACCAACTCCTCCTGTTGCAAAACATAATGTTCTTAATCTTGTTGGCCACACCCTCTGACTCCAGATAACATACAGATGAAAGCAGTTCTAATGCAGTTTTTAAATTATTTGCAGAATAATGCATCCTGATCTACTCTGGTGTGATACTAAACACAGGAGAGAGATCTTCATCTAGACAGTGAGAAATATCCAGACCTATTCTAGTTTTACAGTAAAATGTCTCCATTTCAAAAGACACCATGCATAACATTGCCCAGGATGGCACTCAGGATGTACAAACAGGGGTTTATTTACCTATCTGAAAAAGAAGTTCAGCTTCCATATCTAATTTTTTTGTTGCAGCTGCTCTGCAAAGTTTCAATGCTGATTCTAAATGCCTGAGAGCATGTAGCCATTGGGAGTGATCTCCTCTTGCAGCTGTAGAAGCCACTTTTTCAGCTAGTATGTGTCCTAAAGAAAAAAACCAAAACAGTTCTTTGTAAATTATTTAGTAGACAACCGATTTATACAAAAATAAGCAAATTCCTTAGAACAAATGCTGCTACATATTTACTGTTACAATCCAATTCCCAAAAATTCAAGTGATTGATGGATATAAGTACAAAACTATAATATTGTTTCACTGTTGTATGATGCCATTAAGGTTTACCTAGACCATTCAAGAGAAACCCGAGCTACACCAATCAACCCATTTACAAAATATGAGTGAAAATTAACTAAAATTCAAAAATAATAATGAGTTCTGTTTTTCTTACCAATTTTCATTTTGACTTGAGCTAACAAATTAATATGTGGCAGGTAGATATTCTTTGTAGGTAAGACCAGGCAAGTCAATGTACTGTCTTCTATTTGCCGTTCAATGGGTTCACCACAAACAAAAATCTATGAAAGGAGAATCCTCAGTAAAATCAAGTTACAGACAGCAAATTAAATAGCAGTTTGAAAAAGTAAGTTAGGTATTGCAAAACCCTCAATGGAAGTGTCTTGTAAAAGAGCACTGGAAAAGGATTTGATAGGCCTGAACTCCTTTACTTCAGTGTGTACTTGTCTTGCAGAAGAGTCTTTTGATACAAATAAACAATTTTAATGAACTCTTGATTGAATTTATTAATGTTAGGCTTTGGTTTTTAAAAGAAAACTCCCTCAAATCAGTCATTAAGAAATAGATCTCGCAAGTAACCACAGCTCTGGAAAGAAACTGTCATTTCTACAAAGAAATCTGACATCCAGCAAAGGCCAGAAAAGAAAGAAATTAGCATGTATGGACCAGTCAAACCTTTCATTCATGGAGATAAGACAATGGGGAGACACTGTAAAGTGTCAAGTCACTTGAAGGCTAGCAAGTCACACAGCTGGAAGTTTGAGTCTGAAGTGATTCATATGATTCTTTATTACTTAGGGAAATAAATATTTCAGTGGATTAAACTTCAGTTTTAGAAACTATGAGGAAAGAATTTGATCCAAAAACTTTTCTCTGTAACCTATACTAAGTTCAGGGAGAAATGCCTATCTGGTTTTGGATCCCAAATAGGTAAATGGTTTAGTGTTCTCACAAAGTTCATATCTTTAGATTTTTTTTTTAATTACATATTTAAATTTTTACATTGAAATTATTTCTTCATACCAATTGTAACAATCCATCAACCTAAAATATCATTCTACTTTATATAGATTGTCCTGATTCAAATTATTCTAAGACACAAAGCTAAGTTCTTGGATGCTTAAGAGTTAGGAATTTAATGAGATCCACATTCTCCCTGAGGTGTTGAGTATGAGTATGTCCCTCATTGCAAATGGGAAAAGTGAGCGTTCTGCATCTCTTTAGAAGTCAAACTACCTATTTCATTTTTCACATCTGGATGTGCATTTTGCAGCTATTCAATATTTTTAAATTCTGTGAAAATACCACACTACATAGGTGAGCATGCATGATGAGTATGGATAACGTTTGGTAAGATGAACTACTTCTTTATACTATTCTAACGTAGTTAAAACTGGAGTGATCAGTTACTAGGAATAGCCCTTCTGAATAAATTGATAAAACAGTTTCCAGGATAAATAATTAAGGCTATTGGAAGGATTTGGAAATGCACCAACATGTACTCACTGCTTTAATGGTAAGCTCATGTGCCAAAACAAGCAAGTTTAATGGTTCCACTGCAGAAGAGCAATGTTCTGTATCCTCTACTATTTCCAGTGGCAGTATGTCTGCCAGCAGAAGCATGCTCTTCACAAGAGTCAAAGAAGCTGGCAGAGAAATAAATGTATCCTCTTGGAGTAAAGCAATGATATTCTGTTTGGACATAGACAACAGAAGCCAAAGTAGTTACTATCTTCCTGTCTATTTATGAGGACAAAGCACGCAAAGTGAAAAAAAAATCTGTTTCAGAGGCACTATTTCAAGCTTATTTAATGCTGCTATCAGCTGTTCTGACTACACACAAAAAAATGCATCAAAGAAAAGCAAACAGTTTCTCCTTTATGCTCAAACCTGCAAAAGAAGTTTAATGTCTGCCACAGGACGTTTTTCTTGCAGGTCAAGAATAGCAACTTGCACCATCATTTCAGCCTGAGTCTCAATATCACCAAAGGCTTCTGCCTCTAATATTACTTCTTTTATCACGCTTCTGCGCTCAGCCACATCGTTTCCTAAAAGAAGAGAATATATGAATAGTAAAAATACAATAGAAAATACTTTATTGTGTGTTCTACCATTCTTAAGTAATTTCTACACTAAAAAGTCACAGAAAATATATTACAAATTCCACACTCCACATGTACCATTTCATCAGTTTTGTGTCAAATTTACTTTTAAAAGAAAGAAAAACCACTTAGTTTCTAAACTGCACTAGGTTTAAGTTCATCCAAATGCACGCTTTTTATGCAAGCCACCAACAAAAATATTAAGATATTTTAGATCTGTTCTACTTATTCAAAAATCTGATTTTAGTTAAAATTCCAAAACAGTATGGCCTTCAGAACAATTATCTAGAAGTGATTAAATAAGAGTTTGGCTACAGACTTAGACTGATTTTGATACTTAAGTGAGCATCAGAGTTCATAGAACTAAGGAATGAAAAACATTTTATTCATAACCAAACTTCAACAAATGTATTTTGCAATCTGTCTCTTAAATCTTTAAAAAAATAATCTGGAACATTTTTAGAAGTTATGTAGGGATACTTCATTTATTGGAAATATAGAAAGTGAAAAATATTTTGAGACTTTTAAAACCAGAGGTACTCGGCAACAGCACTTTTTAAAACAGCCATACCTTCTTAATTACACTAGAACATTTGAAACTTTTAGACACAATTATCAAAAGATAATGACCATTAAATTAAAATTAATATTTTTCATGCTCTAGGAGAGAATTTACTCATAAATATATTTTCCTTATTGGGTTGGACGAATTTAATACAAATAATAGTTCCATGATAATACAGCCCCAGAATTAACGTTAATATTTTTTAATTATGAATAAGAATTGTGCCTGTATAGGCCCATTATAATCCCAAAATCTAAACCAAGAAAGAGCAGTACCTTTCATATCACCAACACCCTGTATCTGTGTCAGGAGTGCAGTCACTAACATTGCTCGACACCTCAGCCACAAACGTGCGTTCATGTGCTCTTGGGCTGTTACACTGGGAGGCAGTTGAACACCTTCAGTGTTGGAGTCCTAGTAAGTTCCAAAAGCAAGAAAAATGTTACTTTCTGAGTAACATATTTTACTACAAACAAGGGTACAGGGCAGCATCAGTCTAAAATAAATTAAATTAATACCAATATTTAACAAATAATAAAAACATCATAAACAGAAGTTTATTTGAAGGGTAGATACATATTTTTAATAACAGGAGGCCATTTATTATTTACATTTTAATATAGATATAAATAATTTAAACCATTTTGAATATTAAACCACTTTTTATGTGAGACTCCATAAGTATATCTATATACTACATTTTTCATGAAGAATAATTCTAAGAGTTTGGATTTTATTCCACTCAAACAGGAACATTACACAAAATTCTAAGGCACATAAAAGTCTAATTGTAGAGCAGGATCAGTATCAATTTCTGGTACCTCAATAATGACTATAAAGAAATTTTTATGTTTTGATTTCTAGTTTTTTGTGTTTCTGGTGTTTAGAAACAAGTATTAGCATAATGTAGTACTACAAGTGTTTGTGAGAATTCTCAGCTCAACTCCTTGTGCTATCTAAATTTATTCTTAAAAATTCTACAGTCCATGTTCTACAATTTGTTTCAGCAAGCAATCAGTTGCAATCAATCGCAATGGACAATGCACCACCTGCATTTTACTTATACAAAAAATCATCATGACTGACTTGCACTGAGGCAAATGAGAAAAAAAATGCTGATAGCTCAGGTACTGGCTATAGGACTGTCCTACAACAGACAGAAAATAATTACATTGCATACAAGAAAGTCCAGTCTCAATAGACATTACAAAATCTCACTGCTCAGTTGCTCTGTCCATATGAGTCAATTTGACTCACTGTGCACTCAAGAGTGACTGTGTGGTATGTGACCAACAGGTCTTCCAAAGCAGAGGTCAGAATCCCTATGTGTTGGACAACAGAAGGCAGCTGAAATCTTGCTCCGTGTGGAATAGCAATTAGGTGAAATGGTCCATCTGGCTCTTTGAAAGAGAATTCAGTTTTCAATCAGAAAATCTAAAGTACCTTAACTGAATAATACAAGATTTTCAACTGATAGCTATTGTTTACACTTTCTTTTTGTTTGAGGAGGTTTTAAACAAAAGAAGATTTTCAGTGCTGCCATTTGAGAGTATAGAAATAAAAACTGTAATTCCTAACCTCATACAAATTATAGTGATGATTACAGACACATTGAGTACACCTTAGGCAAGCAGGTTATCGGAAGTGTGTCAAAGATCATTTTCTCCCTGGATTAATGGTAACCACATAATACAAATGACTGCTATGTTCTAATATTATGAAAATCACTCAACACTTAATACAAGACAGATTTGTATACAAAGAATGATTAGTTTAAAACAAATATCCACACATACCAAACACTCCCTTTCATCCTTTTCTTCGTGAAAATGTGTCACATCCATGCTAAAAACTTTTGCATCTTGGAGAAGTCGAATTGCAGAGAAAGCCAAAGCAACACTGTGGTATAGAGCAATATTATTTAAAAATACTATTTATATTCGCTACTTTATGATTTTATTAAAATAGATACTTCATTTTTTACTGTGTCACAGATGTAAATCAGCAGTTATCAATTTTTGCTTCAGTCAAACAAGATTGCGCTCAGACTATTTTCTGAATTTGTAGGCACTACATTGTGAAAGTGACAAAACAGCAGCAAGAGAAAAAGTTCTGCCAATAACAGACATAACCCAATGGTATTTCACTGTTAGGGTGGTCATGCATTGGAATAGGTTGCCCAGGGAGGTGGTGGAGTCACCATCCCTGAACGAGTTTAAGAAGGATCTGGATCTGGATGATACAATTTAGTGGTTTAGGGGTCACAGTGGTGGTGCTGGGTTGATGGTTGGACTTGATGAGCTTAAGGTCTCTTCTAACCCTGATGATTCTATTGTTCTATGAATAGCATATAAGCTAAGATATATCATATTCTGTTGGAGCAATCAAACAGAACTCCATTATAACTTCCAGTCACACACACAGCCATAGAATCATTTTGGCTGGCAAAGACCTTTTAGAACATCAAGTCCAATCTTTAAATCTAGTCAAATCACTAGATCAAGACCATTCTGTCTCCACTGATAAGTTCTTAGAAATTAGAAGATGTAAAAATACTGAAAATTACAAGATACATTAGGAGAGTTCTATGTCATCCACAACCAAGGTTAATACCTTCCTCCTTAAAACTTTCCAGGCTATACATTAATCCTTCTGTTAAATCCACATGGTCCAATACTCACAGGATCTTAGTAAACACCATCAAGGTGATGAGGCAAAACCTCATCAGTAAGAAATCACATGTCATTGCATCTACTGTACCCCACACCCCATAGCCTAAATTCTTTTCTAGAGTTCACTTTGAACAGAACCTAGAAAGATACCCACACCATTAGGACTGGTGAAGCATTCAACCCTACGTGTCAAAAAACAATGGGCTTGGACCTCAAAATATTGTCAGGTTTCTTAAAATATTAACTACTGGGTTTTTTGCTGTCTTTATAAGCACTCAGATACACTCAGATAATGTTCAATTTTCATTACATGTACAAAAATGTGTAGCTATAGCAGCAGACTTTGTGAATACAATTATTTTCGTGATATGAAGACATCTGCAAAGCCATAGACAGAAGATGTTTTTCATAACAAGAATTGCTGTCCGGGGAACTACTACTCAAAATATTCTGAGAATTGCCAAAATCAATGTCTCCTTGTATTGGTTTTTCCCAATTGTACATTTTCCTTTATGTCTGTAAATCTTTACTTCTTCCATCTCTAAAACATTTTTGAGTTTGGTTTTGGGGGTTGGTTGTTTGGGTTTTTTTACAATTCTACATGTTATCTGCCCACAGAAACATTTTTCTAATAATACTAAACTACCAGTGAGTATCCCTTGCTCACCACTTAAAAGGTTTTTCAGCAGGTTAATTGTTAAAAATGTATAACCAAAGTTCTTATCTATGCTGGCTTTTTACACAGAGAGACACTCTTTACATAGAGACTGGCTGTCGTGAAGCACATAAAAAAAAAAGAAAATAGAAAAGCATTATTAACACCTTAACATCCTTTTTACGCTGCCAGGACAATGTAAAGAGCTTTTAATGCAAGAGAGATTCAGGATCTGTGAATTTACTGCTTTTGAGATGTTCTAGACTGATGGCTGCAAAGGCAAAGATCTTGCACAAAGAAGTCAGGACAAGAGCTGCACTACTTCTAAGTTACTCACATTATTCTGTCAATATATGTATAACCACAGGATGGATAACCTCCTGTTAAGATAAGAGAGCAGTTAAAAGTCTTCCTGTCATTTCTGATTTTATCCTCCTTACTGTTTTTGTGATGCAGACCTGGATGGATTACACCAATTCAGCACAAATAGACCCCAAAGTAACAATGAGAACCAAACCTTTCACAATTCAATTCTCATGAATCTCATTCATCATCCCTTTACCTCAGATTTATTCAACAAAATGAAAACAGAATAAATCAATGTTGAATTTGATGGCAAGTTTCTCTCTAGCAACAGAAAACATGAAACAGAACTTGCTTATAAAAGCAAATAGAAAATAAGGATAAGGCAATGATGTACCCCAACTGCTTCTCTTTTTTTGAGAGTTCTCCCCTGAAACCAGGTATCAAAGTTAAAATTACAGGAAAATCGGACTTTTCTTAAAACATCACTTGAGATGCTATGGTTCACATATCTCAAATACACTGGAGAAGGTACAGCACCCAAGAGTATATACAGGCTATTAACAAATATTAACCTAATTTCCTCAGCACCACTGCCTCCAGTTAACTCCTCTTGTCAACATTTAGCAATATTGAAAATGAGGTTATTTTTACCTACATGCTTACATATAAATTTCTAAAGTAAAATATAGACCACAAACTCAAAGATTCATATACGTCTTGTTTTAAGTCACAATTTATTCACATAAGTAGACAAGCACATATTTGCGTAATTAGAAAGCTCACATTTAGAGGACAGACACCATGTAAGTACTCTCCTTGAGATCAGTGGGATTAGTCCTATACATAAGCTTATTCTGAAGCATATATATTTTGCAAGACAGAAGCTTGTAATGCAGAAGCTTCCCTTGATGAAATTTTTGTGACCCTCTTCTGCTGTCAACAAGAGTGATGTGTCTATATACTTCCCTTGACAAAATACACATCCTTTTATCAGCTGAATCAGAAAGTGACAAGATGATCAAAATAGGAAGTACAGATGACTATAACAATTTCACCACTAGGTCATCTTGCCAAAGGAAAAAAAAAAGATGAATTTCTGTAATATCATGCAAAGTTTGATTTCTAGACTGGCAGGCAGGAAACATTCAGCTGTCTGAAGAAATGTTTCATTTGTATCTGAGGCAGACATATCAGCAGTTTCCATGGCAGTGCAATAAAACTGCAAACTAGGTTAAAAAACCCCAAACGCTTACTTTGTTTTTTGATGGCTTTTTTCCTGATACTGACCACTATGAGTATATAAGACCCACTAAACAAACACTCCTAAAAAATTTGAGAGTCACATAAAACGATCCATAAAATGCTTGACATCCACTGAAATCCTTGATATCCTAGAAAAAGTTTCTTCAATCTGAGACAAGTTATAATCCAAGAGAGAAACTAGTCTCTAGGATACAAAGTGCATGGCAAAATGAAGGGTCCTGCATTGAAATGTCTTAAATATACTGTAATCAGTTTAGCAGGGTGAGAAAGTTTGGGACAGAACTCTACTAATGCAGGTTTTACCAAGCCTAGTATCAAGCTAAGATTGCACACACGATATTTCATAAGTGTGCATACTGCTCCTTGGTTACTAGTATAGTGACTTTATAAAATTCAGGACAATAAAGTATGATGAGGTGACTGTCATTGACTGGTTGATTACTCCTTGACAATTTATAGTAAATTAATCTAAATCAAAAGGCACTGAAATAGATTTATATTTCATGATTAGAAATGTCTGCAAATAACCTACAAGTTCTTACTTCACATCTTCACTAATGACATTACTGCTAAATTATTACAGTCCTAATATCTGAATTTTTGGGAAACTGCTATTTTTTAAAATAGCATAAACAAAACCTGGGTGAAAGACTATGATGCAGACTGTTACTGTTTTCAGTTCAGTAGTCTATACAGCACTGTAAAGCTCCTGTCCTTGTTAATTTTACTTTTTTTTTATTGCTGTACCATAACAATGCAAAAGAAATTGTGCTATTTTAAAGGTTTTGATTTGGAGGGGTTTTTATTCATCTAAGAGAGCTGAGAGAAGGAAGATGGTTTGTTTTATGGTAGAAGAAACCATTTTTTGTTAATTCCATAAAAAATCCCATTGAGACTGATTTATCTATTAGCCTGATGAACCACCCACCACTTCATCAGCAATCTTCACCACTATTCCAACAATAAAGAAATGGTTAATTTTTTCTTTTTTTGATGCTTACTGTGATATAAGATTTATTGTAGCAATTCTGGTGTGTTTAGTTAGATTAGACCTAACAAACATTACAAATACTGATTACATTGTACCAAATCTCAATCTAGTCTGGCAAGTGGTGGTGCTACACCTGTGTATGCTGCATCTGTAGTTGGCAATTTGTACGCTCAAAGCTTTTGCCCTCTAATAAAATATTAGATAGAAAGAGCTTCATACTGATAAAATGAAGTATTGTTAAACTATCATCCTTCTTACACAAATTAATGTAAAATTACAGGTATGCTAAACAGAAGAATCATCCTAGCTAAAAGACCAAAACAATGCTTGGAATTTAACATCTACAAAGAGTTAATAAATTTCTGTATGTCCAATATATTCCAAGAATATTAAAATTGTAAGTTCATTAAATTCTCCAGGAGAAATCAGAATCTCAAGAAAAATATCATGGAATTTTGGCATTTTAATTTGGAGAAAATATTAGGCAGATATATACAGATTTATAGAGATAATACAACAGTATTTCAGACACTATTGCTAACAATATAATTAATGCTGCCAAAATCTATTCTAATATGTTAATGTTTACTTCAGTGCATTTTAATCACTGCAATTTCAAAGATAAAATTTTGACATTTTAATCTGAAACCAATAAGTACATCAAGAGGAAATGTTCTTTTAGGACAGTAACACAGGGCATTCTAGAACAAAGTAGAATTCCGTAGTTCAGAGATAACATTAGTGCTCTGTTGTACACTTTAAAATTATAAGAAAACACATGATCTAACATATCCAGACTTTACCAAAAACCATGAAGATTGCAACTTTTTCTTTGTTTTTATACAACACTTTGTCATAAGAACACCCCACAGAGAAATCATGGGCCAATAACTGACCATCTTTTAAAAAGCAAAATAAAGCAATAATTAAAATATTAAATGACTATGTATCTTACATTTCTAAATACACTAATAGGGTTTTTACAGATGACTACTAAGATTTACAATAAAGTAGTAATAAAGAGATTTTTTTTTTTAATGATTGGTGGTCAAGGCTGTGCAAGACAAGGTTGTTTATAGTATTACTCACCTGAGAGCTGCTTGATGCCTTTGCTGAGAAATAGAAGCAAGCTCAAGTTTTGCCTCAATAAGAGCCTCTAAATCTTCCACAGAATACCAAGATACGTCCCCATCATATTTTTCCTGTATGTCCTGTACAAGATAGCTAAGACTTTCTTCAGCTTCTGTCAATAAAATCCCCTAGAGAAGAACACAGGGTTGTATGATTTCAAAAAATAAAGAAATAAACATTTTCTTTAGAAGTATTTTTTTCTGTTATAAACTGCTATCACCACACCTTAAAATAAATCAACTTAAATGCAATAGGCCTTTTCTATAAATGGGGGGGGTGTGCGTATGTGTATGTAATTTTGCTTTTCTCAGGTTTACAGAATTGTGTTGAAAGCAGCAACAACTGTACCTATACTATTGCCATGTATGCTTAACTACGTATTTTAAGGCTTAGCAATGTTACTCACTAAGTTCCCATTCTTTTTCTAATAGCTGTACTTGACAATTTTATACCATACTTCTAGCTATGCTTAATAATTTGAAACAATAAATACAATATTAAAAACAACATTAAAGATGTTGAAAGAAGTATTACAATCTTTATCAGCTATACTTTGACATTCTTGTGTACAGTATGTATCCTGAAAGTTCAGCTATAATTTACAGTCTTTCTGATCAACAAAGCTGTAAGAAACTGTGAAAAACACATCTAAAAAGAAGTTCATTTTAAATTAAATCTCACTTGTGGAGCTTTCAGCAGAATTAAATATTAACTTAAAGGTTTGTATCACCCAATACATTATTTTGATCAAAATTCAGAGCTCCACTTTAAAAAAAACAACCCCCCCCCCAAAAAAAACCAAAAAAACCTCCAAAAGAATAGAGTAGTTAAAAAAAAATCAAAATAGTAAGAAATATATTATCCCTCTTAAATGAGCTCTATTCAATTTAAATGAACATTTCTATTTTAGTTATTTTCAAGATGCTATTTTCAAGTTATACTAAAACTTTGAAGTTTCTGGTGTATGACCTATACCAATTGCCATACAAAATCATCCTTCATTCTCCAGATGTACTTTTTGCATTACTTTCCTTGTAACAATGGCCAGAAGTAGATACTTCCAAAGTGGAAGACCTCTCTGAATGAAGAATAGGTCAGCCCTTAATTCTGGTCTTTTTGTGATGTGAAACTGCCAAGCGTAAGGTTTACAACTAAACAAAACAAAATCCTACCAAACAAACCCCCTTCAATCAAAGAAGCTAATAACCTGTGGCATGTTTTCTTCAAAATAAAGTACCAGAAAGAGCAACATGAAAAATTTGAGATATTTCACATAAGAGAATGGTAGAGAATGTTTTTTATTTGTATAGCATACTGCCCCCTCAAAGAGTATTCTACAGGTGATACCCTCTGAAAGGAGATTATTTTATCTTGAAATCCCATTCAGTCTGTACCCTTTATGCTGAAATAGTCATACTGAGGTCTGATTGTGGAAATATTTCCCATCATTTGAAAAATGATACACCAAAAATGAAAAATGATTGCACCAAATAGTCAACACTTAATGTCCAGCTAGTAAGATTAGAAACAAAAGTTTCAAGTCTCCTTTCTCATACCATCCTCTCATCATAATTTCTGTTACATTGAAGGCATTAGAAATGTTTTTGATCAATCTGCAGTTTCTTAATCCTTTTCCCCTAAAAATCAAAATTACCTTCAGCATGGCCATATTTAATTCATCTTTACAGTCAACAAGATGCACTATTGTGTCTCTTTGTTCCTGTTGTCTTGAATTCTGATCAGCATCAACTGTCAAATACATTGCGGATAAAATTTCAGATAACAAATGCAGAACCCAAGCATTCTCAGTAATTTTAAAAACACAGCCCTTTTCTCTCTACTTACAACTGGCACATTCAACATCAAAATAAGTAATAATGGAACTAAGTAATAATAACAATAATAATAATAATAAAAGAACCTTAAAAAATCTTAATGCTCATTTCAATAATGACTGAAGTTATTCAGCAACGTTTAAAGTGAGTATTGTTCAGAATATGACATATTAATTCATATGCAGCTAAAAGTAGAAAAACCATGCTTGAAACAATAAAAATAAACTTTTCCACTATCCTTATAATTACCTTTTACATTTGATGCTGCAGCTTTGTTTGGCTCTGGCAAGCTGTTGTCAACAGAATATACTTTTTTTTCAACTTTTTCAGGTATATTATTTATTGTGGCAGAAAGACAAATTATGAGATGCATTTTGGCTAAGGTTAATTTATTCATAATTTGTTGGTTGCACAGTGGCACCACTGTTAAAGACAGACTCCAATTAAATGTATCTTCCAGTACCTACAAGAAAGTTAACAATTGGGACTATTTGAAACTACACATATTACATTTTTCTTGTTCAAGACATATTCTGCTGCTATTAATAATGACACATATCAATAATTAGCATGAATAATATTAGTAATACTCTCAGTTATTATGAATGAGTTGCTCTTTTTCCTTCCAAACTTCACCCCTTAGCAGCATTTGCTACAGCCTCAGAGATCCGTTTTCCAGCAGAAGGTGCATCTATGAAGTTACAGCTATTATCACTGCAAGTTCTATTTTTCTGCATTGTAGGTAAATCTGTAGTTCAAAAAACTCAACTCAAAGAAAAGTCTGTTGTTAGGAAAGGAAAAAATTCTTGTATCAGACAATTCTAGCATATTTCATAGAATCTTTTTGTTATTCATTACAGCATCATTGTTTTATCATGAGTTTAATATTCATGAGTTTAATATTCTCACTTTAGATTAATAAATTTAGAAGTTGAAAGTCTACACAGACTGGCAAGATCATGAGACCAGTAACAGTGCCACATACACTGTGAAGTGTTCAAATCAAAAGCTCAAGATAATGCACAACTTCAAAATAAATCAGGAGCTAGTGAGATCAAAAGCTGTCAAGATACACTTCTCATTTCTGTCCTGTAATATCAACTGTTGTAGGAGACACACAAGCTTGCTATAAACAAAACAGAGAAAAGTGGAGGGGAAAAGGCGGGGGGTTTAATTTCTGAATTTGTTTTAATGTTTTAACTGTCTCACATTCTGCTAGTATTTACCCCTACTAGCTCAATGGATCTGTGAGAAGGTTAATAAAAGGAAATTATTAAAACTGAAAAACACAGAAGTTATTGATGAATAGGACATTTTAAATAAAATGAGAAAATGACGTTTAGACACTGGTTTATAGAGTCACCATTTTAACTTTTTTTTCCCCAGGAATTGACTTCAACCCCCATCTGAATTAGGACAAATCTATGAAGACAACTCTGACTGATAGAAATTATAACATTAAAAGACTGACACTCTCAATATTTTAGCAGGATAAACACCCGACCTTCCATATCACAACAAAGCCTGAATAATTCCACTAGTGTGTTTTGCACAGAAAAGCCACAAATTTTTACGTATTAGATCTCCCATCTGAAAATCAGTGAAAGTGGTAGTTGCCCTTCCCTTGAGAGGTCAGTCATAAAATTTAAAATTCTGGAAACAGTAATCCATTGAGAAGAATACGTTTTCTATTTACTGAATTTTTTAATAATAACAAGGATATTTTCTGAACTGGAGAATTCCTACCTTTAGACAGATAAATAAATATTTATGTATAGCATACAACATTTAACTCTTTCAGATTTTTTTTACCTGCAAATTTGTAACAGTCATGAGAGATTTTGAGGAATCAAATTTCTGTAAGGCCTGTAAAATGGACAAAACCAAAAAAAAGTAATGTGTTACAACATGAGTATAAAATCAATGAGTTAACAGAGGTGGGAGGAGGGAAATTTCCCTTCAAATCAGCTCATTAAACTCAATTTTCTCTGCTTCACTGTCTACAACACAGGGTAAAGAAAGCAAACATAAAGTTTGTCCAATGCTTGATGATTTTGGTGAAGAAATTTTTCCTACAGTTCAAGCTGAATTTCACCTGGTGTTCTGTCCAGATGTCTAGTGCTGACACACATACTTTGTCATGTCGCCCACCCAAAAGCACCACTCAGGTAAGGGAGACCTCGATTACATTCATTGGGGATTAAATCATCAGATTATTTTCATATGTGCTTGGAAAACAAGGAAAGGGTGGTTATGGGAGAGGCTTACCCAAAAACCTGATCTGCCTGCACCGGCACTTATCTGTGCTCACAGATAAGACAAAAGTCCAGGTCAGTTGTTAATAGCTTCCAACCCTTGTAGCACATTAGTGACCAGATACAGGGAAAATCAAACTGACCTTGGGTGATGTGACTGTCAAGGCTCTGTGGGCAGCAATATCTCTTCTTGCCCAGCATCTCCTGAGGGTGTCCCCACCCTCCCCAGGGCCCAGGACCCCATGTCAGCCCCAAGGGGCTATCAACCCCTGCCCCAGCAATGTCACAACAGGGACAGTCTCCAGCCGCCTGCAGCCCTGCCCTAGCCCAGACCCCCCAAGCTGTGCCCAGCCAGACCCCGTGGCCCTTTGCTGTCACCCTGGGCCGTGGGTGAGCCCGGTTCCCCTTCCCATGCCTGACCTTGATCCCCACACAGCCTCAGCCTGTCTCTGGCCCCAGAGAGGAGCCACAGGCCAGGGCTGCTCCAGCTGCCCCTCAGCCGTCCTGCTCCTGGCTAGGGCAGTGGGAACTTGGCCAATAACAGGGCAAGAACTTTGTCCATACTTTTCATGCCTGAATATGAAATCAACATTGTTTTTTCTGCAGTATTATCTGCAGTACCCAGTGTATAAAACACACATTTCAAACTGATTTGTGTTCCTTTTGTTTAGCGAGAGATTTTAACGTCATTCAAAATCTACTATTTAATCCACCTATGGAAAGAAATGTAGGACTTTCTTAAGAACATGTAATAACTTGTATATATGGAGTATGTGCAGTTTCATGAAGAAAATGGATTGTTATAGTTCCATGTTAGACTTTTCTGGTGTTTACCTGCATTTGCTCAGTATGTCTGTATCCTGCTGGTATTTTCCATGGAATTCTCTCTCCCCAAATAAGCAAAGACAGTTCATGAAAGGCCTCCGTAAAAAATCCTATATCTGTAAGTACTTTAATCTATGAAAAAATAACAGAGCCTTTGATTTAAATGGTTTTCAGTTATTCTTTTTGCTCAAAATAGAATGTATTTAAAGGTAATTCTCAGATTTGGCTACCAGAATTGTACATTGATGGAGAATGATCTTCAATGGAAAGAAATCTTTTACATATTATAGTGAATAATTTCAAAGATGGGTCTTTCTCTTTTGAAAACAAATTCTTTAAAAACTTACTCCTGACAAAGGGAAAGAACTTACTTCATCTGATAAGAGTTTTGACTGTTTGTCCAAGATCAGCCCCTTATCAAAATCTGTTTCATGGATTTTACTCATCTTAGTCTCATAGTACTCAACTACTTTATCTAACCCATATCAGCATTTCATGAAAATATCTAAAACCAGTACCACTTTGACTCTTAATACCAGTTAGATTCCTTAAAAAAACCCCAAAACTCACAAATTATTAAAAAAAACCAACCAAACAACCAACACAAAAAACCAAAAAGACTTACAAGTGAACATTAGAGAACAGACAAAAATCTGTTCCTAGACTTCACAGAACTTTGTTCTACCATGGCAGTAATAACAAATCCAGAAGGGAACATTTGAGGAAAAAATATTATTCATGTTTTGCACTTAAGAAAATATTTAAAAGAAAAGTAGAACAAGATAAAAAATACCAAGTGAAAAGTTTTCACTGAAGAAGGAAAACCTCCTCTTTGTTAAAGAGAGTAGAAATAATTTATAGAAGCACTCAACAGCCTATGTAGGAAATTAACAGTAAAACGATGTCAATAATTCTGCATGCTACTAAAATTGAGAATATAAATAATAATTGCAATTAGAAAGTACCCCTACAATGTGTTTTGATAAGAAACACTAAGCAACAGCTGACCTTAAATGCATTACTTTTCATAGTAGCAATATATGAATATTAAATTGACTACATTTAACAAAGAATTGAAAAACTTACTTGAAATACGACATGTTGTGAGAAAGAGAAAGTTTATTTGATTACCTTGAAGATTCTTCCTTCAATACATCTAGCTGGGTCCTTACAAATCTCAGACACAATATATTGGTATAATGTGAACAGAGGTAAAATCTGTAGCAAAATAGTAGATCATATAAACATCATACAGGGCACAATTATGGAAATACATATTGCAATTACATATCACAAGTATATAGATAATATAAGATTACTGCTTTGACCATCACACACGATCACTACTATTCTCTCTGAAAGATAAATGTTCTAAAAAGTTCTTCAGCTGGCTAAAGCTAACCCCTGATACTACCTTATATGTGATTCACAATGTAGGAAGTGAAGTTTGTCCAAATTATTCTCTACGATCAAGGTGGGGTTTTTGCTACATCATTAGTGAGTAAACCTAATGGAAATAGGTTGATACAAGGAATTTCTAAAACTGTCTGCATTTTGATGCCACAATTTTTTTTCAAAATAACTAACAGAAGAATAGAATTCTATAAGCTTTTTGAAATAAACAGAATGAAGTCCTGCAATTGTCTAAGTGAAATTATACCAATTGTAAAATAAAGTGGATGGTGATGAGACCTAGTGACAAATTTATTTACATTCATTTTAAATTGAAAATTTTTGTCGGGACAACTAACAAAAAAAAACATTTTAAAACTGAGCTCTGTTAAAGTATGGCACTGTATATCCTCCCAGTATCTGAAGGGGGCCTACAGGTAAGCTGGAGAGGGACTCTTCATCAGGAACTGTAGTGATAGGACAAGGAATAATAGGCACAAATTGAAAGATGGGAAATTTAAGTTAGATATTAGGAAGAAGTTCTTTACAGTGAGCATGGTGAGGTACTGAAGCAGGTTACCCAGTAACTTGTGGATGCCCCAACAATGCAAGTGTTCAAGGACAAGTTGCATGGGGTGTTGAGCAACCTGGTCTAGTGGGAGGTGTCCCTGCATGGGCATGGGAGGTTGGGATTAGTTGATCTTTAAATGTCCCTTCCAACCCTAAACATTCTGTGATTCTGTGATCTATTATTATACAATATTTCAGAAAAAGCAGATTCTTTCCTAACAGATTTATGGGTTTATTGAAAATGAAAGAACTTTCAAAATTTAATTACTGTTCAGCTTTTACATTTTTCTTCACTTTAAAATGTCCCCAAGCTTAGAAAATGCTAACAGCATTGCTCGATTTTTGTCAAATTCACTTTAAGTTTTCATAATGTAGCTTAATACTTCTGAATTTGGATTACAAATGCTTGAGGCAAATGTTTTAATTGTACCCATACAGTTTCCTACTTATATTTGAAGTAGTTCAACAAAATTAGTCTTTGAAGTTTTATTTTTAATAAAACTTGAATCTTGATGTATTTTAAGTGTCATATCAACTTAGCACCCACCATCCAAAACATTCCCACGCAATAAGCATTCAGGGGAAATGAAGCTCTCATCCTGCTAAAACTGCAATTGCTTTGACCATGATCCATGACCTGGATCTATATTCTGCCAGCAAAAGCGCAGAAAGAATCAAAAAATGTGCACAGCCACATCAAGCAAGCAATCAAATTAAGTGCCCCTGCCTCCAGGTAATTGTCTGCTCCTTGATTTCACTGGATCTCCCAAAGCAAGGACAGTTAGACAAAGCTAAATAACAAAGTGAACTCCAGTAAAGCAGGACAGGAAGAAATAACAATGGGAGTCAGCCTGAAGTTCCAAAAGAAATCAATCCAACAAATGGCTTGCTGACAAAAAAAGTTGTAACATCTTTCTGCCTCCGCATGTCTAACTCCTAGCTCTACCTCCTAATCTTTTCTTACTCCCCTGCTGCCAGCCATGCAATTTTTTCCCCTCCCTGGCACTGTCTCTGCCACTTGCAGGACCTTGCCATAAATGGACTCAATTCATTAAAGCAAGAAGAAACTATCTACTTTTTCAGATGGAGAGTTTTCTGACATGCTTAGAGTTGATTGACAGAGGTATACAATAATCACCTGACAGGAAATTCTGTTAGTGCATACAGGACCAAACTAGAAAAGATAGAGCATTGCACCTTTTTCAGTACTAGTAATCAATTTACTCTACTCATTCTAATGTACAGCCCTGCAACTTTGAAGGAAGCTGGACTAAAATGGAAACGGTCAGACATTAAATGGAGGAAATAGGAATATAACCAACATAAGAGGGAAGTTGTAAATATACTTCATACAGAGAACATGATAAGGAGAAAGGCAGAAGGGACTTTTAATTACTGAAAGTAAGTGTTGAAAGCATTCTGGACATACTGCATTCAAAGTAATTTTCAGTACAATGTATTTTAAATAGCATATAATAGAAAATTTCCTCTAAAATGCCTAAGCTAAATGAACCATATGTTGTCATCTTCTAGAACAAACAACTTTCCTGTATTTTCTAAAATTTTTACACAGCAAGCTATAGCTTGTTTTCAGTGCCACAGAACCTAGCCATAGGGGTATTTTGTTAGAGGTTCTGAGGTATCTCATAAGTACACCCACACAGAAAAGTAAGCCCAGGTGTCTTAAAAATCATTTCCAGAGCATAAAAATAATACTTACTATTAAATTTTGTTTTGCACAATGTAGTTCAAACATAATGAAATTCAGACTTGCAACTACAGTAGAGATATCAGCTCTGTAGCGATCAGAGAACAAATCAATACCAGGAATAAGAATATTTGTTTCATACTGTACAAAGTCATAGTCAGTTGTTGGATGTGGAAGAGAAGCTCTAAACAGGGTCTGAAAGTAATAACAATGAATTATTTGTGAAAAGATGTTCAAGTATTAGTGCGACAGTATAAACTCCAACTCATAAATTACATCATAAATGAAACTCCATCAATGCCTTAAATATTCAGCTGTTTCCAGCCAAAATATTGAAAAACATTTTTAGAGAAAATGTTTTACACATGAAATTGATGGAGAAAAAAAAACAAGCTGTAAATAGTCTAAGGACAGTATCTCTCAGATCGTTTCTGGGAGATTTGCTGACTTTAAAGCCAGTTAAAAGTTGGTTTCACTCTAGTTTCATCTTTAACTAGCTCAGGTGGCACAGCTTAAATCATATAACTAAAAACTAATATGAAATTTAAGGAAATCATTTAAATGTTCTCTCTTAAAAAAGGAAGAATGCTAACATTTTATCTGATGTTGGATATTCCTTCCCAATTGTGTTTATCTTGCTGTAATTAGCAATGATATCCTAGAGAAATTTGCATTTACACTCAGATCTGAGATATTAACAAGCCTAAAGCCTATACCAGAGGTGGAATTTAAACAAGGTTATAAAAGGTTTCCAATTCAAGGAACAAATTACAGGCTTGAACTTCTTGCAGTACAGTGACAGTAATTGATTATATTTTTCAAGACAATCACCCTGCAAGCTGCTTCTATCCCAGTTAATATCAGACCCACTTCAGTCAAGTCACAATTTTTTCTACCATTATATAACAACATGCTTACTACCATTTCTGTCGAAAGGTGGCATCACCACTGTTCAGCTTTGTCATTGTTCAGCAATTACAGTGCTAGAAGCGAGTTAAAATTCTCCTTTACCTTTGTTTCTTCAAGTTGATCTCCCTTTGGTGAACTTAACAAGTTTTTCAGTGTGGCCTAGGACAGGTCTCACAGTCACAATCGTAACACAAGACACTAGACATTGTCATTGCTCTGTTTTGGAAGACGCCAGATAATTTCCTGAAGCAGCACTGGGATGAGTAATCACTGATCCCAGTAGAGTATAATTGGCAGAATACTTGTAGTTCTTTTTCCTGTATCACTTTTGCTACTGGCATCTTAACTTCCATTTAAAAGTAAACTGATTTTTTTTTTCTCTATAGGTCTTTTTTTCTGAAAGTTTGCAAACTTAATTTTAATGATCTTATTTTCTTTGTAAGTGAAACTGGATCATTTTTAATATCCTCTATTTTTAGAGCAAACTTCTTATAGAGCTGAGATTTTAGTACTACAAACTAATATTTTTCAGTGCTAAAAAAGATTCAGATTTTTTTTTTCTAAAGAGTCTGTGCTCTTGGTTGAAAATTTAAGACAATCCATGAAGACTCTACAGATCTAAGAGAGAGCACACTGCTGTTGTTGATGCCATCCAGCTCTTCCTGAGCAGAATACTTCAAGAGAAGAAAAATGTATTTGACTGTCACATTTTTTAGTCATCTTCACTTTCCAGTATTTTTTCTCTGAGACACTCGAGCCTCCTATTGAAGTGATAATTTTTAGGCTATAATACAGCAATAATGTTAAAAAACAAAGAATAAAAGCATGTATCTAATATGCATAAATTGTCAACTACCTCTGATCTCCATTTTTCTTTCACAACCAAAATGAAAAGAGAATTATTTTAACAGAGAGTCATTTTAGAAGAAATTTGTTAACTTCATGAATTTGAACTGAAATTGCATTGTTACCTTAAAAAGTATAGCAGAAAAATAGCAGTACTTTGTTCTTAATCTCATCTGTGATGTTGTTATATACCTAAAGCACAACAAATAATAAGAAATATTAATGTACCTATCAATATAAATTATTGAAATCCTTGGGCTTTTACTCTAATGTAATAATAATAATAACACAACTGAGATGTTTTCCCTTCTGGAAAACAACTGCCTGTTCTTTAAAAAGGTGCTCAGCCATGCCCTGCAAAGAAGCATTTGACCGAAGACATAGCTAGACAATGGGAGCTGTCCAGTTATCCTCAAACTTAAAGGAGAGACACAGGCAATCTAAGTGCAAAATCCATCTCATAAAAAACTAAAAAGATAAAGCAGATTAAGCAATTCACATCTTGAAGTGCATTTCACTCCATAAAGGAAGCCTAAGAAAACTACCACATGGACTTTCACATGGCAGGTGTCTAGCTAAATTTAATGACTCCCACACAGTACGTCCTCAGAGCCTTAAACTATCCTGGTAGCAGGGTAGTCCTATGATCAACAATACTAGAAATCTTTAATTCAATATTAGAATCCTTTCATCTGCATTTTATAGCCTGTGACCAAGTTGCTGTAGAAAGAGCAGCTCAAGAGAAAGATGTTTAACAGTCCGAGTCAAGTCTAAACACAAAACAACCACCTGAGGGAGAAGCCTGGAGGACAGCTCCCTCCAAATCCTGACAAGATTTGGAATGGACATATCAACAGCAAAGGGATAGTATCCAGTGCAGCAAACAGGTGCCACAAACACCTGTAAAAGGAGCTAGGGATTTGGTCTCATCTAACCGGACCAGAAACTGAACCACAGGTCAGAATTAGAAGAGCTGTCATTTATAGTCAAGTTAAACTCACTCCTTTTCCTTTTGGGTGCTAATTCTAAGTGTGGCAATGCCACTTCATCCTGAAACACCCATGCTAACACTGAAATACCAGCTGCTAACGAAGCTACCTTGGATTATAGATATTTTACAGTGCCATCAATATGAGCTGCTTCACAGGTAAGGCAATTTACTTGGATGAAGCTCTGCCCTTTCATGGTTATAGTGTTTCTAAAGTAATTTAATGCTGTCTGGGATATTTCTGGATTTATATTTTGTACAATACATTGAGGAACAGCTCAGAATTACACTCATAGTGTTTTACCAGCAGTCAAGGAGTACTGGATGGAAATATTTATTGATGGTAGACTTTTGTACAGTAATTCAAATTTTATTTAGTTCTAATTCACCAGAAAACTAGTACTTTAGTTATTTATTTAGGCAGTAAATCTGACCCCAAGATACATTAATATTTAATATGTGCAATGACTTTGGAGATGTGATATTTTGGTTGATAATCAATATGACTGTAAAATCCTTGTTCTTATGACTTTTTATCATTTTGTTATCTTTTAGTGATCCCTCCATATAAGGTACAGCTGCATTTATGATCAAAGATGAGCACTCAAGAAAAGGGGAAAAAACAATATTCTCCAAAGGAACAAATTTCTCCCTGAAAAGAAAAATTCCTCTGCTTTTGATGAGTCCTTTTTATAACAACTCATTATTGGTTTTTAATTAATTTGAAGTTGCCTCATGTCTTGGATGAACAATTTGTTTAAAATATGGTAGAAATACACATATAGATAAGATACTTACTGAGCTATCTTAGCCACTAAGACTGCTGCATGTAAACATCCCCAAGCTCCAGCCTGAGAAAGAAGTTTCTGACTCATATCAGTTGATCTTCCAACTGCAAAGCAGTCTGTAGCATCTTTTGGAAAACCTAACTCTTGCCAGGTGTGAAGAGCATCAGTAATGTTGAGTGTTTCATCAAGGGCTTGACACCAATATTTAAAAGCATCTCTGTAACATAAAAAATACCATCATATTGCTGACATTTTCCAAAGTGGAAGATAAGCCCCACTTCATTTTTCCTTTATTCCCTGAGATATAACTAATTCTGATTGGGTCAAAAACTGAAATACAGTTTCTACAATACAAAAAAAAAAGATACCGTTCCTGGTCAAGAGATTTACTGGGACTCAAATCATCAAGCAATAGACAGTACTTCTTAAAAACACAGATATGCATAATTAATTTGCTTAATGGCAATTAGGTAGCTAAGAAAAATAAACAATGTCTAGGAAAAAGCCTTTTCAAAATATAGCTAATAGTGGGTTAGATGAAAGAAGTTATATGGACTAGAGGACAGCACAAGAACTTACAAGTTGTGGGGTACAGGACTGCCAATCAGAAAAAATGAAACAGTGATCTTTTTAAATTCAGTAACTATGTACCTTTTGCTTCCAGCATAAAAGTGAAGATTTCCAAGTTCATGTAGAGCCTGTACCTTGAGATCTCTCTGGTTATTCATTTCAAGGATTCCTGTTATTTATTTTTAATCAATTAAAAAACACATTGTCATATCATTAAACCAGTTACTGAGCTGTGGAAAAATTTTGCATGAGTAGACATGAATTCACATGTAATTCAATGCATGGGTATTTTTTTTTTAATTTACTGGTCTTTTATATTTTACCTTCAAATGTACCATTTCTTATTTCTACTAACCTTGAAAACAAAAATAAGATAGATATATATATATATGGACCTGTTTACTTAATATTTTGTATTTTTGTTCTTTCAAATTTCTTCCTGTCCAGAAGATAAACTGGAAAGCAGGTCATTGGCCCTGCTAAACAACTCTGCCTGCATACAGCACAGTAGCACTCTCACAGGCTCATTTTTGGAACCCTTGCTGCAAATAAAACCACTTAGAGCATCTGTTGACCAGTATACTACATTTGACCTGTTTAGCCATACAGCAAATCAGGTAGCAGTGAGGAGCTGTAACTGTATGAGTAAAGCCATACCAGAAGGTAAGATGGAAGCCAATTAACTAGGCCTCATATTCAAATACACAGAATCTGAAAAGTCTGTTTGCTAGGGAAAAAAAAAGTAATGGAATTAAAATGAATCCGCTAAACATTATATCAAATTCTGAATTAGGGATTAATCAGCATAACATCACTGAAGTAATGCTTTTTCATAAAATGAGATAGCTGTAGAGATTATGAACCAAGCAGTGGCTTGGTTAGGATCAATGCAGATTTCCTCAATCAAGAGGAAGAAGGTTGGATATTCCTGGAAACCAGCCTTCAGACAGTTACAGCTGTCTGACAGAGAAAAATAACAATGGAATAAACATGTATAAACACAGATAGGCAGAATGCTATTACTTCTTAGCTGTAAGCAGAAACTTCTGAAAAAAATTACCTATTGTTTGTTCATAGGAAGAGATAATAACTGAAAGCTGTGACTTTGGCATTGGTCTACTCTCAACCATACTGGAGAAATTATATTTTTCTTGAGAAAGGTCACATGGTGCTGGGAGAAATATCACTTCACCTCCCACGTTAAATTTCAGCTTTCTGCTTGAAGAGCTGTGACTGCTGATTGCTCTTCCAGCATTTTCTAGATCAGAAAAGTGATTTATAGGATCAGTTTGGAAAAGTATTGTACCATTTCTAGCATCACAAATATTTTCACACCACGTTAGTCACACAAACATACAATTCCTGTGTACCCTATTTTCATTTGTTTTCCCATCCTATAATTCTGTGTGTCTCCTAATTAAACTCACTGGACATAATTCATTGGTCAGTGTAACCAAATAATATGTGCTCTGTTAGTGAAAATAAACTTGGGAAGATCTGCCAGTCAGCCCTCTGACAGAGGTATGGCTGTAGACAGACAGGTGACACAGCAGCATGAAAAAAATTTATCATCCAACTATTAGACAAATCATAGGAGATAAAGCTTAGAGGTTGTGCTTATAGAACTTCAAATTTAACTTCATATTCTATATTTTTGTAATTGTCAATAACTGAAATTTGAATTTAGAAAAACCTGTTCCTTTCACTCTTTACTATTTTAACTGCATATACACTTAACAAGGGAGAAACACTTCAATGAATCACTCACCTTGTGTGTGTGCAAGAAATAATGAAAGTAGTTTTCTGCTGTGTCTCAGTGCTCTGCTGTGATACTTAGATTTTTCTAGAGTTTCTCTAAAACATCTCAGTGTATCATTCACATCAAGAGGCACACAAACTAGGGCTTTTGCTTGATTGTCATCTAAAAGGAATTAATAATTATGGAGAAAAATTTTGTAATATAGAAATAAACATTTTTAGTAAATCACCCTCTAAAACATATTTGAACATTTTCACAACTTCAAAACTGAAGTATATTAAAATTTTCCCCTTTATTTCCTGTCGCTTTATGAATTTAAGCAAATTATTAACCACTAGGAACATTAATTCTATCAATAACAGCGCTGACTCACACTTAGCTTCTGGGTATATTGCTGGATATCCAACAATAACAATGGAAAACTGGACCAAGACCACCAAGCTCCCTCATAGGCTGTAGATTATCTGGTACCTGCTTTTCTCTGCTTTCAGACATAGTCTATTTTGAAAGATCTTGACAACATTACAATCCATCCAAAATATCAAGAACAATAATTTGAAGACAAAGCTCAGTTTATATTAAAAGAAGCATTGTAGGAGAAGTGGAAGAACTATGATAAGGAGGAGAAACAGATTCTTTTTATAAAAATCCAGTATGAAACAAAGGAAAGACTCTGGGAGAAAAGAGAACACACAGTAGTGAATTGTGCTCTGACCTGTAGAATCATTATTCGTCTCAGGACTGAAAAAGTATCCAGGAAAAACGCCTTCACTGGCAGAATGGGCAACGGGCAGCCGTAATTTGTACCCTATGTAGTTTCTGCAGCTCATCTAAAAAGATGGTTTTGTTTCATGATAACTGAATAATATTAAGAAAAATCAATGTTTGGTTCTTACAGTTAAACATCTATATACTCAGTTATATGACAAAATAAAAAGAGGACTAATTAAGACACCAATGGCCCATAACTAGCACTCTTGTCAGTTAGAGGTGAAACATTCACACCTAAATATTGGATATAAGTGTTTCGAAGCTACTGAACTAAGCTTATCTCTGATTTGGTATTTGCCATAATCATGAGCAACTCCTTGATGTTCTGAAATACTCCAGCCTTCTTTCCCCAGACGAACGCATGCTTGCACAGAACCTGTCACCGTAACCACGCCTAAAGGGCATGTTGCCTGGGGAACACAGTGGAATGCTGTAGAGGGGGATACAAAATAGCTCTAAGCAAGTAACCACAGCAGCCTAACTCTGGCAGAGAGGAAAACTTCCAGACTTCTATGAAGGACTAATCCTCAACCGACTTTTTATTTTGCTGATGTAGTTACATCACTTCAGAAGGAGAAGGACCAACAGAACTAGTTCTACACTCTCTGAATGGCACTGATTGATGAAATGCAGCCATAAACTCCAAATTTTTTACCCAAAATCCTTATTACTATCAACTAACACTAGTCTTCAATCTGTAAGCCGTCTTTCAAAGCTATGATTACTTTTCCACAGCTCAGTTATCAGCATTATGAGATGGTTTGCCATGGTGCCCTTTTATTGACAAAGGACTGCGTTCTCAATGGGTGGGAAAAAAAACAGGAAAGAGAAGACAGAGCACCTCAGCGGCCCTTCTGAGCCAAGAGTGCCTTCAGAGTCCCTGCAAGCCCTGGGCACCACTGTGCTGTCTCTAGGCCAGGCAGTGGCTCCTGAACCCCGTGTTCATGTTCATGTTCAGAACAAACCTGTTTGGTACTCCAAATCCTACTTCCCCCTCCTCTCCTTCAACTCCCCTCTTACATTAGTAATAGAAACATCCTAAAAACATCCACAGTGAGATTGACTTCAGCAAAACTTCTTAGAAATAAATGTTACATTAAAAAAACGTTTTTAATAGCTAATTCAATGAAAAATTTCCAAGTGGCACTGTTAGTAAATATATAGAGCCATGGCTTTTAATGAGAGGAACTTTCTCAGCTGCTTTGGGGTTTTTTGTTGGTGATCAAGTTTTTTAAAGTTTTTTACTGGCATTGTCAGTGTTTGGTTTAACTCATTATTAACTTTGTTCTTTAGGAGCAGTGTTCCAATGCAGAAACAAAGCAACACACAAATAAATGTTCTAAAGTTAAAAGAGTGGCATCAAGAAATAACATGAAATTAGATTCAGGCTTATAATATGGAATGGGTATGTTGTGCATGGAAGAAATGTCCTCTGGCTCACCTGCTGCTCTTGGAATCATGTCATACAAGCCTTTTCATGCACTTCAATAAATCATGATCATTAATTTATTATAATTGAATATTTGGGAACACTATGAGAAAGCATATTAATCTCTTCAGTGAAAGTGCTTCTGCATATTTAGTTCACATTAAGAGTCAGTGCCCCAAAAAGAAATCGGTGTTTCACCTTCTGTGCAGCATCAGCCAGATGTTTTGTGAAATGAGATTCACAGCTGTCTGGGCCACTGAATTGCTGCATCCTTTCCAGCAGCTGCCTCTGAGCATACACCAGCAGCGGACTCACTTGTTCTGTGTACCGCTCACTGGAAAAAAACCAAAGTGTAGTAATTAAGCAAGATAATTGTATATTAAACTATATCATCTTAGTTTTAAAATTTTTATTAGAGTTGGTACAACTTACTGCGTAAATATGTTAAATTGTATAGCTATGTGTACCAGTGCTTCCCACTTCTTCATTTGATATAACAATTCTACTGTTTTAAGAATCAGATTACATATCCATCTCATGTCAACCGTATTTACATCATCCAGGGGAGGCTGGGGATGAAGATTAGAACCACCATTCTCATCCATAATACCTCCTAAACAACTGGGAATGCAAAAGTCTCCTTCGGGATCCACAATCTACAGCGAAGAAACATCATTACAGCTGTTATTTTCAAATGTGTTTTTAGGACAATTCAATTACAAAGATTAGAAAGCACTGTAATTATCTAAAGAACTTGCTACAGAGAATAAATTGGAGATAGCAGAATATAATGCAAGAAGGAGAAAACTATCTCTCTAGTGAAAATGTGATAATAAAGAGTTGTCTTAATAAAAATAATTTTTACCTTAAGAGAACTGCTTGCTTGTAGGTCAATTATCATATCAATGATCATGTCTGATGCAAAATAAAATGCCAACCAGATGGTGTTCCTAAGAAAATCCCAGGTGATGGGAAATTCATCCATATGGGAATGCGACTGGTTAGCAATCCATTGAAATTCCTGAGTATAATTCCAAAGTTCTCGACAAGCATTTTGAAGCAATGTCCAGTGGCTACCACGGTGAGCAAGAACCTGTGTACACCATTCAAAATATAATTATACCTTGGAAATGCAGAAATTAAAAGCTTCGTTCTTTTATTTCAAAACTTAGACATACATAATTTTTTGGAATTACAGTCTGGGTGTTATAGAACCTTAATTTTTACCTTTCAATAGAAGCATTAGTTTGTAATTTAATTTAATTGTTGGTTTTGGTGTGAGAATAAGAAATAAAAATTAATTCACACCACCTATATGTGTGTTTTTACTTAGGTTTAGAAGGATCTATGGGAAGACTACTTAGTCGACATTTCCTTTCAATCACTGGTTCTCCTGTTTCTAGTATCACATTCACTAAGACCTGTAAGGGGAAAGGTAAGTCTGCAAGTATTTTCAGAAAAATTTAGCAAGCATGAGAAGGAAAGTTACAAAGATGAAATGAAAAATAGAACAATTACATAAATTATTGCATGTTTGATAGAAATATACATTATGAGAGGTGCTATGTCTGACATTGCATATACATTGTATTTGGGCACTTTTCAGAAGACAAGAAAACATTGCTTTTAACCAGTGAAATGTTTTTGAAGTTTCTGAAGTGTAGGATCTTTTCATGTAGAAAGTAGTAAGTATTGTAACACAATGCTTAGTAATAAATAGTTTAATAAGAAACCAACCACATCTTACCACTGCTCTTTTCAAATGCAAGAATATGCTTGTAAAATGCTTCAGTAAAAGGGTAATTGATGGAAACTGGTCCTGTTCTTCGGGGGTTTGAGAGATGGATACTTTTGTATCCTTTGTTGTTGGACTTCGAGGAGTTCGACTCCGTTTAATTCTGTTCTGAGGAGATTTATCTGTGACTGAAAACAAAAAGTTTGCTCGTTAAAATTGAGTTGAAGTTCTCAAAAAAGAGAAAAAAACCAGCCAGCTAGGATTTTCCTCTGGCAGCTAAATACTTAAATGTTAGGAAATGCCAGTGTTAAGGTTATCATGTTTGTAAGGTTATGATATTTAAAATATAAGATGTTTTTACTTAGGAATTGGGAGAAGTAGGGATGAAACCAAATTTGAGCAAAATAATAATGGGTACCAGATAGTTTTCAGCCTCAAGGCCAAAACACACTCCTCACTTAAGCTCTAGCAAGAAATCTCTTGGCAAGCTCGCAAGAATCTTTGTTAAACAGAAGCCTCTTAAAAGGAGATGTTAGGAAGAAAGGAGGATTTCTGACAAATTCTGTGGTATGTGTAGAATTGCTTCATTATTTTATTTGCTACAAATATCCCCCAATGCGAAATGCAAAGGTTCATGGTAGCGGGATAGGGTAATGTCTGAACTATAGGTTTCAGGCAGAAACTAATTCCAAGCTATACAGTGTTTGAACTCTGTGGTAATCTACACATTTTATGTAATTCTTTTAATCAGAATTGTTGTAAAGGCTAGGAGATAGTAAACAGGACTTTTATCAGGTTTCAGCCACTTTCAGTGACTTGGTTCTCAGTGACTGGTAAGCATCAAGACAAAAGTGTTTATGTAAAAGCAAGCTGTTGCAAAGAGAACCAGTGAATTCAAGTGCTAGTTTTTGTCACACCTCCTTGGAAAAGGCAAAGAGAACAGTTGATTTAACCTAAGGAAGTCCAACATGGAAACACAGGAGAATTTTGATCTTTACAGCTGTGGCAAGAATGTGTCCCTGAAGTGCTATTGAAAAGACCAGGCCTGTGATTACTTCTTGAACTTCTGGTGCCTATGCAGAGTACTCTGTTTTGACTTGTATGCTGTCACTAACGTCTGAGGAAATCAAAGTCCTGCATTTCACAATTACCCACAGACAGGAGCCTTTTGGCTCCTGTTGAAACCTCTTAGGACTAAAAATAGCTAGAATAATAAAAGTCAAATGTGAAAGAGAAATTAAATAAAAGTGGTAGAAAATAAATTGGTCCTGAGGTAGCTTCTGACACAGGGAAACACTGGGGAGAAAGCAGTAGAGAAGGAAAATGAAATTCTACTTAAAATTTGAAAGATAATAATAAACTTCAGTCTGTAACTTTAAAAACTACTTACAGAATGACCAAGGAAAATTTTTACCTGCTAGGAAATGTCAAGGAAACTACCAACCAATTACAAACCTCATAAACTGAAAGAAATTATCAATGAATTCAGAATAATTTGGAATATTATCAATTGGCTATGTCTAGATAGTGTGTACCTGCAAACATAAAGCTAGTGTCATTAATTTCTCTAAACTTAGAAACTTGTTGCTAAAGTATAGGATAAAGAATAACTAATTGATAATATGTAACATATTTATTAATAGATTAAACAATGTTCAGAATTATTAGATATGCTCCATCAATTACTATGACTTCTGTTATACTAGCTGTGACAAAAAAATATAGAGGACAATTGAAATCTAGAAATGTCTTCTATTAACTTGGCGTGACTGACGGTTTTTCCAAAGGTGATGTGGAGAGCTAATGATGGAGGTCAAGACAGACAGAAATCAAGAGAAAGAAAAAGTTAAGTTCAAACTGATTTCAGTTGTGCACCAATAAAAGTTCTTACAGGACTGGTTTTTGGTTGTTTCTGTCTTTTCAAGGAGAGAAGGAGTTGGCTTTCTTAGGTTATCCTCTACAGCTTCTCTTGCCAGTACAGTGCCAGAATTGTTTAATGAGAATATCTCAGGATCCAAAACATTGTAACTGCAGAATGGGAGAAAGAGAAGAAAACACAAAACCCCCCCGCATATAATATCAAAAAGAATTTTGATATACATACACAAAATTCAGTTTCTCAGACATGAGTACTTTTCAACAGCTTTAGGAATCAGAAATAATTAATTATAGCCAAAGGTTGCAAGGAACCAAAAAATAACACAGAATAGTATATTTCAAAGCTTTCATCTCACCAATCAAGTGAGCAACCAAAACTGTGCCTGATGCCCACACGATGGAAAGCAAAACCTGTTACAAAGTAACAAGTAATTTGTATTTGAAAGCTGAATCGTTCACATGTCAAACTGTTCATATGAATATATTGCAATTCAGATCTGTCTGCATTAACAGCAATAACACAATAATCTCTGTTAGTAGCGATCACTGATAGTGCAGTAAGATGTACCTGTCCAAATGCTGTGAACCACTAATTCCAATATTATATAGCTCTTCCAGGTTCTTTTTAAATAAGTGGTAGTGTGCAACTGCCAGATAGATATTCATCTGTGACTTCCAGGGCATCTCTTCAAGACACATGTGACAAAACTGACTTCGGGTTACATATTTACGCAGCAGCATCACTAAGGTTTGATGAGCTAATTTCTTCAACTTATCCTTGCCTTTCCTAAACCAAAACATATGAAGTAACAAAAAATTAAACTCTGTTTTCTTGAAGCTCTAGAAAAGAAGGTCCTGATAAAGATACACAGATATCTTGTTGCATATCCACAGGTTTACATGCATAAGCAGATAAGCATATGACATAGCTCTAACAAAGGCTTTTGCTTTAGTCAAGCAAAGCAATTGTGCCTTCCCTCTTTAAGTGCACCTAACACACAATAAATCCTATTTTATATCTTACCAACTTCCATAAGGTATTTGTCTTAGTACTTTTAAAAGTTTAGCTCTCTTTGAAGTTATTTGTACCTGAATCATACAAACAGATTTTTACAGCAAACACAATGTGCTTCAAACAGTCAGTTCAGGAGGGTCTACTAGTATACTATAAATCTGGATAATTGTTTTTATTGCTTTGATTTGGTCATTAACAATCTCCAATATGAAGAGAACATAGTATTTCAAATCTGGATGCCTGCCTTTAATTTCCAGCCAAAGCTTTTTTAAGTTTCTCTGACAGATGAAAAGATTCTGTATTACCTCACAAATATACAATGCTATATTCAAACCAAATCTCTTTTTTTCTTTTTTTTTTTAAATTAACTGTAAACCGATCCCTTTATTAATCTAAATTAGTTTTTCTGCCTGTTTTCCGCCTTTAAAATGTGGGCAGAATAGCATACCACATACAATTTTGATTATATTATATAGCATTACTATTATGTAAGATACAAAAGAGTAGCTGAAAAAAACCCAAGATAGGTTTAACATCCCCTTTTCTGCTGAAAGCCATGCAAATCATTTTAAGGTAGGGATTTTTCTGTAAAGGACAAATAATAACATTTTAGGATGGTTTAGGTGAATATCTAGAAGATTACATGGAAACTTTTCTACGTTATTTAAAACACTTCCAGAATCAGTTACATAATTGCTTACATGCAAATATTATAATTCCCTACTTGCAAATTGTTGGAAGCATAAGTGACCGAAGAACCAAGTTACAAATACTACAAATTCTTTTAGGTCAGAAGGTAATGTTATTAGCAAGTTAACCAAATATAAACAAGTATCTGCCAAAAGAGAGGTGAATGAATATCTGATGTTTTTTTAATCAAAAAGCAGTTTTCTGGAAGCTGCAGAACAGATAATCCAAAAAGACTAGAAGAAAGACCACAAAAACCATTCTGAAACTACCTGAACATCAGGAAATAATAAATATTTCTTATTAGCTTTGTAACAGGTAAACGCCCCAATGCAGTTTGAAAAGAATTATAACACACAGATTAACAGAGCTTTTCCACCTTGACGAATCAACATGCTCAAGCTAACACAACTGAAACACAAGCTTTGATTATTAATACAAAGACTTGAAACCTTTAACAGCTATTTTCTTAAACAGAAATGCAACAGTTTTTGTTTCCTTGAGTGGAAACCAATATTATATTAAACTAAATCAGAAAAATGAAAGGACTGTGCAGAAATTAATCTCTTTAATATAAAACAAAAATTAAAACACACACTTAATTGTAAACTTGTCAATTGTAAATTGTAAAATTGTAAAATTTACAAATAAGTTTGTAAAATTGTAAATTTCAGTCAAAATATTTTTTCCTGTATATGAGCCTGACAACTGTATTCATTTACCCTTGTTTTTCTGGAGAATTCATTATATCTGGATTTTTCAATAAATACTCTCTAAGAGGTCCTTTTTTAGGCAAGGCTTTTTTTTTTGGTTTCTTGGCAGGTGATGCCTTTGGTTTCTTTGAAGGTGAGGTATCCTTTCCCTGTAAAAAAATCTTGCATGAAAATCTTAAATATACTTCAAATACTTATTTATACCTACATTATCAATTACTTGAGGTATAGAGCAGTTTGGCTTATGTAGGAACAGAACATTAAAAAAAAAAATCTGGAACTGGTTGTCAAAATAAGACTGCAAAAGAAATACAAATTCCAGAAAACTTCCCAATTTTTCTGGACAGTACATGTCAAGTGCCTGACACAAAGAAGCTAGCAAGTCCCTAAATATTTTCTTTCATATACCAGCGTTTTCATTGCAGAAATAATAACAGTCCTTTTCCTATTATTATAAATAGTAAAACTTTGCAATGCAAAAACTGAGAGAGAAAAACCCTTTTCCTAATCTATCTCAGATGCTAGCAGTACCACCTTACTAGAGGATTATAAGGGAGAAAACTCTTCCTCCAAAATAATACAAATCCATTAAGATTATTTGTATCTTCCAGTAAAAGTAAAAATTTATTTTAAATTAATCCTGAACAAAAATCCTTTATTGTGCAATTAGAATATCTGCACAAGGAGTTAACCATGAACAATTATTCATAAAAAAGTGTAATACATATTGTACGCCATGTTATTTAAAAGGGAGTGAGGAAAGGCAAGTTTCTGCTGATTTTGGAATGCCTTATTCTGGTTCATCTCAAATTCTCACAATTGTTGGTCTTACAGATGAATCCCAAGCCAACTTTTCTTCCTGGTTTTAGGAGTGCAGAGGTCAGCTGAGGGCTGGAGTTTGCATCCCAAATTTTAGCAACTGTGGATGTCCCTAGCTGAGGTTTTCATGAGACAATTTTTAAAAATTTATTTTTGTTCTTATGGTATTGCTACCCAGTAAAAACACACAACTCCTTAAAAATAAAACTCACTTTCTGAACTCCTGCAGCATGTGTGCCATCTCGCTGAGTGAAAGATCTTGCTTGTGTTGCAATTCCATCAGTACCAAGGAAGTCTTCATTCCTCCTGATAAAAAATATTATTATAATCATCATCATCATAATCATCATGTTAAACTCCTTTCATAGTAAAAGGTTATCTCTGGGGACATATAAAGCACATCATGCAATTCCTATTTCATTTCCAGTTTTAAATTCAAAAGATTTTCTTTTCTTCACCCTCTTTAGAAAACAGGAAGTCCTAACTTCCAAGGTTTATTACAGAAATCTGAATTTGTAAGTAACAACTATATCAACTTCCTAATGCCAAGTACAACAAAAACAGTTTGTTTCATTACCCAAATTATACTACAGAATTCTGCAAAGAATTTCTTCATGTCCTATTGTTTTGGTCTCTTGTAACCACAATTCCTGTTCCCTAAAACATATATCTCATTTTCACTGGTCATTTTCCTTTCACATTTTAGAAATACTAGCATGCTTTTTTAAAAACAGGATGCTTTTAGGCAAGTGTCTACAATTTGGCTCCATTTATCTTTTCCCCATAGAATTTTTTTGACACTATAGTAGGCCCTGATCAGTTTGGTTTTGATTTAACCCAATATACCTTCCTAAGCTATGCCACCGCCCCATAATAATGTGGCTAATTGCCACAATATTATGTCTCCAGGTATAATCAGGTCACAATACAGTATTTACTGTAGCTATGTAATCCTCTGTGTTCATGGAACTTCTGCATACTAAAGGTCATGGAAATTACTCCTGATGGCTGAAACTCACAGCTTCTTTTTAAGTCTTACCAGGTAAAACTTACAGTTTCTTTTGTAACTGTGACTCTCATGAGCCTAAGTAGTAATTTTTCACTACTATAATAGTCGTTTTTCACTATCATAGTTTTTCACTATCACAGTTTTTCACTATCATATCACTACCTTTTCAAGTAAACTTCCACACTGTCTGCCCACTCCAGAACACATTGAAACTTCTCTTCATTCAGGACTTTGTGCAAAAGTTGAACAAAGAACTCAAGGAAACGTGATTGCCCTCTGAATTTAAGCACTGCAAAAAAGGAATAAATAACACAGGTGTTTATGCTGTAACGATTCTGAATTAAGCTACAATTACAGCTATGTATGTCTCAAAGCACTTATTCATGTCATGCTGCATAGTCATAGAGACACTAAAATCAGGGATACAAAATGGCAGGTGCTCAATGCTTCTTGTGATTGGGCATCCAGAATCACAAGTTCACTCTATTTAATAAAATTCTAGAATTACAAACATTCTAGAGACAGAGATTCCTGTGAATTCCTCTTCCAGTAAAATAATTTACTGTGGAAATGGGGTATCTCAATTTAAAGGGAACATTCCATACAACAGAAACTTTGAAAACTTGGCACATTTTTATTTAAATTTGTTTCTAAGGTTATTAGAAAATAAACATTATTCAATTTAAAATATTAATATTTTATATACTTAGCATCAACACCCCAAACCATTGGTTACATTCATTTCTAAATGTGTTTATATTGAGAACTTTTTATAAGCTATGTTTCAATCAATTTTTTATATTTGAGAACCAAATGAAGATAACATTTCCAAGAGCTTATTCCAAGCAAGAATGAGATTACTTTACTGGCAACTTTCTGAAGTAAAAAAGCCTTTATAATTAATAAAAACACCAATTATCCCTACCTTCTCGATAAGCACGCTCCGATGTCCAACATGAAATTACAGGGTAGAGGAACAAAGGAGATTCCTGTCCTGTAAGCTGTGTTCCAGGACCTACATCAAAAACCAAATGAAATCCATTGTGAAAAGCACTGAGAATATAACAGAAACTCCACCTGGAACTGTAACTAACAATTAAAAAAATCCTTCTCTAGCACAGAGATTGCTTTTAAATCTCTCACTGTCATCCAGAGAGCAATTCAAATGCTTGCTCTTTTCTTCTAATGTAAGTAGCTGTACAACTTAAATAAGAGCTTACAGATGTGACTGATAAACTTCCAGCTAGTAGACTAATAAGGAGGATGTCTGGAGTTCATCAAAGGTCTAACAAAGATCCATGTAAATCATATGTGGAGGTGAATGTGCAGAAAGAACATGTCAAAAAATGTGTTTAAGGTTATACAGAAAGAACTGATCATATGATACTGCTATTGACTAACGCTTGCATTCATATTCTGCATATGGATAATGTAAGTAGGTAGAGGATTTTTTTTCTTAACCTAAATGTTTACATAAAGATATGTATATAAATGGATTTCTATTCCATAAATAATATATTTTTTATAGATATAGGTGTAAATAATATATAGAATACACAGATGTAAATAGAATACAGAATATATAGGGCAATAACTTGGATTCAAGCTTCTGGTAGTTAAACAAAAGTGCATTACCAACTGATGAGCACCAAAACAATGTTACATGTGCTACTTGTTATTTTTCCTTAATAAAGAAACACAACCTACAAATTTTGTGCTTAGACAAGTCCTGAGGTTGAAAAACATCAATGCAGCAAATCCCTGAAAAAAGCCAGATTAAAAATGCACTCTGGAATCACTTATAATAGTGGATCAATAGCTACAACCTCCAGTGAGAGCAGTCAGTTTAGGTCTGTTGAATGTAAATAACGTCCAATTAAATAGACAGCAGGAAAAGCAGACTTCTTAAATTTTTCTTTTTAGGACACCCTTTCTTAGTACTCTCTCCCATTTAACAAGTTCAAAAAATGTTGCTCCAAACAAGCATTTTCACAAAGAAAAATATGTCCCAAAAATGTTTAAATGGGAAAATATTTGAAATTTCAGAATTTAAATTGTACTGTGTGTGAAATACTTTGTTTTTCTCTTCTTTGGAAGAAGCAGATTCAGCTCTTTTCCATTTTTCTTGTAGACTATCATCAATGGAATGCTAAGTGTTGACTCAATTATAAGGATTTCCTATGACAAGGCTTTTTCAAAAACATTTTTAACAGCATGCCCTACAGCTGTGCACATTGCCCTAAACCATTCACAGATATTCCTAAGGACAGCGGCAAGTTTTGCATGGCCTCATCAAAACGCTTTTTCTCAATTTGTATCCTGAAACTTATTGACAAATAGGCTAGTTCAACAACAGAGCAGACTTTAACAACCAACTATTTGCCAGCTACTGAAAATGTGGGTTTTTTCTAACTGATCAGTCCATTAATTTTTTTATTATGTAATCAATGTGATTTTCAATTAACTTACAGAATTCTTTCATTATGTAACTTGTTCTGCAGGAATGTAGGCATCAATGTGAGCAAAAAATGAAGGATTAATGCACAGATTAATGGATTTTTTCCATCATTCCTTATCCTGTTTTTTACAAGAATGCTTTCTCTTCAGAACAAATGCATATACAGAGATGATGGATGATAATTAGCACTGGAGTGGCGTGGTCTTGCAGCAAAGGCCAGTTGCATACTGGGCTATACTACAAACAGTATGGCCAGCAGGTCAGGGGACATGACTATTCCCCTCTATTCAGCACTCGTGAGACCACATCTAGGTTACTGTGTTTGGGTTTGGACACTGTAATACAAGACACTGACATAGTGGAGTAAGTCAAGCGAAGGCCAGCCAAGATGATAAGGAGCTATAGTGCATGACAAAGCAAGAAGAGGCTGAGGAAACTGGGTTTATTCAGTCTTGGGAAGAGAAGGCTAAGAGGAATCTACACCTATCTAATAGGAGGAATATGGAATGTGGAGACAGACTGTCCTCACTGACAGCACAACAGCCAATAGAAAACAAGCTGGCAATCAGAAAATTCCAAACACATATAAAGAAAACCTCTCTAACCATAAGGGTGGTCAGCTGTTGGAACAGGTTGCCCATAAAGGTTGCAAAATCTCTTTCTTCAGAAAGATTCAAAACTTGACCAGATAAGCCTCAGAGCAACCTGATCTAATTGTACGTGTTTGAGAAGGGAGTTGGAATAAATACCTTCCAGAAATGCCTTCCAACCAATACTATTCTACAATTCTACCCAGGCTCCAAGGAGTACAAGATGTCACATAAATATAATGGGAAAAATTCAGTAGTGTCTCTGAGTTTAAGTTCTAACCAAGTTTTCTTTATAATTCTTACTTGTTAATTCATCTAACTTTGGCAGAATTATTAGCCAGAAAATTCTTGTGCTTGATCCAGACTCTAAGATATTTTAAAATTCATATATTCATTCCTGAGTTAAAAGGTAGTTAAATACTAGTATGCATGCAATTCCTTCACAAAAAGGACAATTTCTCTTAACTTTCTTCAGGGAGAGTTTTCTCCACTAAAATTTCCTGCAGTGGCCATTACTACTAGCATTGGCAGGGTATTAAGACAAGCTATAAATGGACAGTGGTCTTTGCCACTGCATTTTCTGATTTAAGAAGATAAAGCAAGCCTAAATAACATGGAATTCAATTGAAATAGATTGGGAGAACATATATATTTGCAGAATTGTACACAAATGAATATTCCTCTGAAAGAAGAAATGAGTGTTCCACTGGAAATGACAAAAAATATGAATACACATCACTACCAGGTGATCACTACCAAGATCATTATTGCTTTGGCTGATTCATCATGGAAGATATAAGAAATAAAAGTACTTCTTCAGTAGTTTTTTTTTTTACAAATAAACCATAGAAAACTCCATAGAAAATGGTAAGAAGTGTTTCAACAGTACACCTACCTGGTTCTGTCAGTTTGAGGAGACTTGTTTCAAGAGTACTCAGATTTTCTGTTGCTTTTGCCACTGCAGCTAAATGGGATGCCCTTGAGGAACACTTCTGAAATATTGAATACTTTGTTATGAAAACTTAGCTTTAACTTAACTAAAACCAGCATCTCAATGGTGGAATTTAGCTTAGATCCCAAGTCTTCTAAATCTATACCTTATCATTTCATCTACACTGTATTATTTTTCTTTTCTGATGAAATAAAAACTGTGTTCCCGATTTTTTTAGCACAGCATATTTTGTCAAGCATGGGGACTTCCCATCTCTGGAGGTGTTAAAGACCAGGCTGGATGGGGTGCTGAGCAACCTGGTCTAGTGGAAGGTGTCCCTGCCCAAGGCTGGGGGTTGGAGCTAGATGATCTCTAAGGTCCCTTCCAACCCAAACTACTCCATGATTCTAGAACAAAAAAAATTTAATAAATCTAGCCTTCAAAATAATAGAATACAGAATTTAGAGAAAAGAAAAGTGAAAACCAGAGGAACTACTTTTACCTCTTTTCCAGTGTGTGTTTCTTTAGTTTTCACATCTCCTGACAGGCTGAGTGAAACTGTTGGTGAGATCAACAATTTTTTCCCATAGTTAATGATAATTACAGCAAGTTCATACTCTTTCCATGAATGTAGTACCTATTAAAGAATCATCTGTTATATATTTTTTGGTTTACATAACATGCAATATTTCATTACTGTCAAAATGCATGAATATTATAAATAGAAATTAATTACTCAATATGCAAGTTTCTTTTAATAAAAAAAACCCCAGGACTGTAGACATGTAAAATAATTGGAATTGCAGATACGTTATCGATGTCTTCTATTTCTGCTTAGCCTGTTCCTCAGAGAATAGAAAGATTTACCCAGAAGTATCTATTGCTGTGATTGACACTCTCCCTGTTCTCAGGCAGTACTGCTATCAAAGAATATAAAGGGTAAGTAAATGATCATCATTTACCTCTCTGGTATCAAGTGCACATTTTAAAATCCCATCTGTATTAGTGAAAGGAGTAGTGAAATTTATTTTTAAACTACGAAATTTATAAATTAACAGTGTAGCGAATGTTTTTAGATGGCTTTGTCTCCTTTAGATAGAGCTCTAAAGGCCCAAGTGCTTCTACTATGTGCAAGCTAACTTCACATTAGGATCTTTGCCTTTGTGATCCTAAGTGTATAGATTACCTTAGGATAAATACAGTACATGACCTGACTGTAAGTCAAAAGAAAACCATATACGACACTTTAATGAGAAGCATTTGCAATTCACTCATCCTCTTTGCTATTCTGTATGCTACCCTGTTGAAATGCTATCTCTAAGGAAAAAAAATCAGCAATATAACCTGTAGTCATTTAGCTGAGGAATCCAACAACAAACACTTAATCAAGGTTTCTAATAGGTTTTATTGGCCCTAAGAGCATTCAGCTGGGGCCTACGCATGTGGGGCCAGGAGCTTCCTCTCAGCTCAAGTCTAAGCCCACACTCCCTGCTGGTTTCTATATGGCAGGACTGCTGGTCTCCAGCTCAGTCCAAGCCATGCCTGGGTGTGGCAATGGATCCACTAGACTGGGCACCTGGCCCATGGACTAGCTTCTGAGCTTGACCTCAGACTATTCCCAGTCTATATGATGGACCAGCCTGCTGGGCTCTGTCTGACCCTAGCCACTTCACCAGGCCTTATCCTGACCTGTGGACTGACTTCCCAGCTTCAAATCTGACCTGCCTTGTCACCACAAACTTACCTGATAATCTGGATGCCTGGCTGAACCTCACTACCAGGTGCTGCTCTGCCAGCCATGGCATTGTCCTTGGCTTCTGGCCTCACAGCCATGCTGGCCTTGCAGAGAATTTTCAGGGTTATTTGATACTGATCTGCTCTTGTGAGGTGAGCATGGAGATTGAGCTCCTATAGAGACCAAACTGAGGAATCACCAACACAGGGGAATCCCTCCAATCATACTGAGCTCAGCTTCAGTATGAGCTCTTAGCTGAGGTGTACTCAAAGCTAGAGGAAAGCTGACTTTTTCAGTATCACACGTTTATGATAGCAAGTAATTTAAGTGCAGCACATCTCTAAACCCAAGGAAAAAACTCCAGTACCATGCTTCTCCTTATCTCACTAAATAGATTGAGTATCTGAATCATAAATGTCATCTACAGATATATATTATGGTTGAAAGTCAAGGTGTTCTATTTCTGCCAGCATGCAAGACTAAACAATATAAGGTCTCTTGTATCTAATCAGCAGCAAAACCAGATACGTTAATCTGATTAAAACTACAAATATGGCTTATTTGCAACAAATAAACTTTTAAACTTATATATTATGTGCACATCTTATTGGAAATAGTACTACCTTAAATGTAAAAATACACACAATGACATAAAATATGGACCTAATGACATGGACTAATAGTTATAGACTATTTTCTGAATAAATAAATATTAAAAAGTCAAAATGTCATTGTTATATAAAATGCACTGATTCAAAGATTCTAATAAATATTTGTATGCCTTTACTATTTAAGATTGCTAGTTCTCTAAGATATTCTGAGGGCCAGCTTACTAAATCTCTCTTTTTTTCTCTAAATGACAAGAGCTATATCTCAAATTAAGCTGTAAGCACAACAATACACACCATACCTTTGCTGTATGATATGAAATACAAGCTATCATATGCTGAATACTCTCATAACATCCTTCCTGTCTCCTTTGCAAAGTAGCACTTGGAATTTCTTGGAGGACAGCCAAGCATTTAATGAGGATCTGTAAATACAAGGGTTAAAACAAAGTTTGGAGTCTGGAGCATACTTACAAGCTTGTACCTCTGTACAGCCTATTGTATTTGATGGTGAACTTCAAAAATACTTTGAAATCTAATGAATAGGATTTTTACAAATGCCAGTAATAAAATTTCCGTTTAATTTAACAGTGTCAAGATTTCAACCACAGCTCTTTGGAATAAATGACATGTTCACATAAAATCCCAGATATTAAATTATAGATACATGATGGATATTTTTGCTGATTTAACTAACATGAAATCCAAGAATGTTTAATTCAGCAAGACTACATAATCCTACTGGAGGACTGCTTAAAAATATATTGAGATGGTCAGAATTTCAAATTAAAGAAAAATATTTCCAGTATGCTGTAAAAATAAAATTCTTCTTTCCCCCATTTTGACTATCAGACATGAAAAGAACACGTGGCTAAATTATTTTTCACTTTAATTAAGAAATCTGAAACAGGAGCCATTTCCAGTGGCTAGTTGTCCCTGTAGTAGGTCACCACAGCCAACAACGTCTTAAGCAAGAAGCTATCCCTGTATTCAAATAGATGATTTTTTTTTTAAGTCTGTGTCTCACCTGCAGTGCAGTCACCTCATGCTTTCTCACAGAGTGAATACACTCTTACTGCTGCCACCTAAAAAGGCTACCTAATTACAGGGAAAAATTTGCATGTTTCCACTGTATCCATACTGAATCTATAAAACACATCTGCTTCATAAGTGGCAGGGAAGGATTCAGGTACTCTGTTTTCAAAGAGAGGGTGCTTGCTTCTGGAAAGGAGCACATGCCTGAAAACTGAAGACTGCATTATCAAAACACTGAATAGCTTTCTTTTCTTTAAGAAGAAAACAAAACTGGATATGAAGCAAACATTCCAAATTTAAAAAAAAACTAAAACCACAGAAACACAGGCAAATGCTGCTTTTCTTTCCTCAAAATTTCCATCTGTAAATAACATTCATGTAGAAGTTGTATAGTAGATTCTGCTACAGTTTAAAATACCATCAGTCACCCTAAAGAAAGAATCAATACGGCAATTACCTCTCCGTATCTGAGAGCGGAATGTGTGAAGCTTACACCGAACCTACATGCATTGGGGACACATAAAATTATAAAAGGCTTTTCTTTCATCAGCTGTTAAGAAGTCGAAGCCTAGATATTTAGCTCTCCAACTGTCTATTATAAGTTTAATTTGAATCACCATAACTGCAGGACTTGACAGCTGCTTTGTCTTACAATGCTCTCACCTGAACTACTGGCACTAAAAAAATCTTGTGATAAATCAGTGGGGCGAGGAGGCCGTAACATTGTACAACAGACTGCAGGGAGTAACTTGCATCGTTCAACCAGTTGCTAAGTTCAATTGCCACAGCCATTCTTTCACATTCTGATAATCTTGCAACCTGTAAAAGCAAAACACATTTTGATTTAAATATGCATTCTGTTGTTTCAAATCATTTGAGAGTGGAAGAAGACAAATGTTATTGCAGTTTAAAAAGCAGGATAAGCAGCAAGTAAGATAAAAGCTTCAAAATGAATTTACATTGACACCTGTTAGAAGTATATTAAAAAACACATTATTCCTGATTCTAAAAGAAATGATTGCTCTTGATGTAAGTGTGCCCTCTGAGTTTGCCCATAAAACTTACAAATTGAGTCTGATTAATAACCTCAAACTGTGGAGTGGAAATTTCACATGCCAGCCTCTCAGAGTAGGTAAGGGAAGGATAATTCCTTCCTTTCCCTTCAAGTTACCTGTTGCAGTCCTGGCTAGTGCAAGTTAATCCAGTAAAGTCACTGAGTAATCAACTGCTCACATTTTTTACAAGTACTTCAGCAAAGAAAGGAATACAATAGGAATGCAATAAAACCAGAGGCAAAGCTTGACTACCCGAATAAAAGAGAAAGAGGCTTTTTTTTTCTTTAACATGCCATTATACTATAAAAATGTCTGAAATAAAGTATTAGTATATTAAAACTATAAAACCCTATTAGAAGGCAAATCTTAATTAAAGTATATGTATTTAATAGCATAAATATTTAAAATTAAAAATTTGAGGTACATCTTAGTAGGCTAAAAATAACAATTATTATACTTCTTTCTTAAATTATAGTCTACCACCACTGAAGTTAAGAAAAATCCTTCCTCAGTAGGAATCAGTGGGCTTTGGATTAGGCAATAACTGATTCAGGAACCATCGTTCCAGCGGGATGTAAACAATCAACAGTTTCTGATATACTTCAGAAAGAAAACCCACAGATAATGGAGAATTCTGGAAACAGGACTAGTTGATTGCAAAATCTATCTTGCAATGATGAAATAAGGCTGATGAAAAAGTAAAATCAAATCCAGTATATTATTTTAAATCACACATACTTGCTCCTTATAAAATATCTCATTGGAACAGATGGAATCACAGAAGAGCGCTCCTTCCATGATATTAATGTCAGAGACAGCAAACATATTCCTCAAAAAGAGGTGCAAGGTAATAGGAGAAGTCTGAGATACAGCTTCAAAACGTAACCTACAAAATACAAAAGCAAAAGAACAGTAAAAGCATGTTCATCATTATTCAGATCTTGCATGCCTGAAACTGCATTATAATAAAATAAAGGTTTTAGTTTTAAAATTATGGACAAAAAGGATTACTATAGCTTCTTCTGGAAATAAGATTTATATACAAAACTGAAAAAATTGCTTAAAATTTCTAAATTAAAAACATAATAAATAAAAGTAAGATTCCTTTTGAAATTGCTGTCCACATTCTACTAATCTAAGACAACTTTTCCTTGTTTGTATCACCTAATCCAGTGAAACTAATTTTGAACTCTTTGAAAACTTCAGGTGCTACAGCTTATTTATTTTCACTGTCTCCTTTTACACATTGAATGATACATGCAGTTGTGAAGTCCATTACTAAGTATTACTAACAGACTCCTTTTCAAAACTTATGTCTTGTATTACAAGTCTCAAAAGAATCTCTTTTCTTTTGCCTGCTTTTCTGTCAAGATGTTTTGTGGTCGGTTTTTTCTCTTCCCTGGGGACAGGCAGGCATTTGTACTTGCTGTATTTTTTTATATTTTTGTTACAGGAAAAATCCTATGATTTTGAAGTACAAGAAATAAATTCCTTCTTCCCCTTGATTGTATTTCCTGAAAGAGACTGAAAATCGAGAAGGAAGATCAAATAGACACATTCACACACTTGACATTACCAAGATACCACCACCAGGGCTTCTGGCTGGAAACACAGGTTTCCTTTCCTTCAGGCTCCCTCTGCTGTGCCTTTAGCGAGTACAATTTCTTACCTACTCGTCAGTAAAACTGAAACTGCCTGATATCGCAGCTGTGAGAATCTTCCATGTTAATTGTAAAGAAAAAAAAAAAAGAGGCTTGGCCATAACTGTCAGAAAAGCAAAATGCCAAAACTGCGTTGCACAGCTACTTAAAATTTTCTGTCTTCATCTGATTTATCTGAAAATAGACTCATTTCAATGTTATCTCTAGAGCTGGATGTGTTCAAAAAAACCCTGAAATGGCATCAATGCAGTCCACAGGTTGTGTGTAAATCCCAAGTGCTTCTATGGCTATGGCATGTAACATCAAGAACCTTGGTGCATTTGTATGCCTAGTATCAGACACGTGGTGGCACTTGAAGGGCAGACAGTGAAGTTGATGATTTGTATTCATTATCAATGATGTTAATTCATTATCAAATCATAAATAGCTGACTTACATTTAAAACTAGTTTTCTTATGATATTTCATGTCTATTATTTCATAAAAATTTCTTTTATCTGGGAATAAATTAAGTTTTGATGTATTTCCAAATCTGGATCTATTGAATTTCAGTAAATGCAACCACAAAATTTCTAGCTGGGCTATGAAAAACTTATATAATATTATGGTTGAACATCTGAAATTTTTTTATAGAAGAATTAATTTTAAATATCTCTAAAGCCCTTTAGCATCAGCAAAGATTATTGGCACATTATATAGCCACCCCAAAACAAAATTAGCAAGCATTACCTATTTTGGTTGGTGTTCTTGACAAAATTTTCACAGTTTCTGAGATCTATTGCTCCCTTAATTGGAAAGTCAAGAACCCAGTGCATATTATACGTTTTGCATATGAAAATGCATCACACAAAACAAGTACCCACTTTAGAATGTTTCCCAATTACCTTAAGAAAACAGCCATTATAAAGAATTAGGTGTGTAAATGTTAGCAGTTCCATAAATAACAAAAATCCTCTACTAATTATAAGCCACTGTATTTTTACAACAAATTTCACAACATTTTTTTCAGAAAGTTTTTGATATCACAATCCTGAACAAAATTCCACAACTTGGAACTCTTCTAAATAAAATGTGCACATCTATAATTAGAAAATAATTATAGATAATTAATTAACTATTATTTTAATTGTGTTTCACGAATTACCTTTTTTCAGATATAGTCAAATTACTACTTGCAGAAATAACAGCTTCGTTGGGAGGCAGTGGAGAAGAATTTGAAACAAAATAATCCCACATTGGTGAAAATGCTGCTCTGGCCAATCTAAAGTTGCCAGTCTGATAGGCTACCTGCAAAACAAACAAACAGTGAGTTGACACGTTCATCAAATAACCAAGCCAGATATAATTATAGGATAAAGAAGTTTTCAAAACTCCCCACAACATGTAAATTTACAATTTCTCTTAAGAGTATTCTGACATATTTGAATAAAATACATGTAGCAACAATTTGATTCTACTAATATTAGTGTGGTTCAGATTTAGCATCAGAGAAAGCAGGGGAGTTCCTTGACTGTTGACCAATGCTCTAACAGCCCTGTGTGGAATATTGTGCTGCACTTTTTGAAGGCATATAAATTCCTCTAGGTTCATTTTACTTTTGCTAATACTGCAGAAGGCACTCCTGCTCTGAATAACGGGATGTAAACTAAGCCAAGAAGTAGGCATAAATTCGTGCAGATACATTTTACACTGGAATATTTTAGGAAAGCTTCTAACTGTTCCCCATGATCTATCTATAGGGCTAGACAATTTCACTTTTCTCTGTGTCTCAATCTGTTTTAAACATCCTTTAGTAAGAACACAGAAAATTATGATGAAGATCTGACAACCTTTGTGGTCTTTCACAAGGTATTACAAAACTAATACCCGTTAAGTTCAATAATACTTTTAATTCCTTAATGACTAGTAAGATGATTTCTAGTACTTGGTCTCAATCACAAAAATGAAAAAGAAAAAAATTACAAAAAAAAGAAGAAAGAAGTTAAATGCAGACTGAAAAACAGAGATGGGTAAGAAAACTAGCTGAGAGAGTCCCTTCCACTAAACCTGACATTTCCGAATTAAGAATCAATTTATGTAGATACCCTATTTTTTATGTTAAAATTATGATTTGTGCTTATCAAGCTTTTGGCAAGAAGGTCTCAAGTTGTTACCAGATGCAGTTTTAGAACAACCACTGAAAACAAGTAATTACAGCCAAATTAAAGTAGGTGTTCATTATTATCTTCTAACCCTACCTGAGTTAGATATGCTCGAACAGTAGTAGCAGAAAGGGGTGGATAAGCAAGAATTGGCTTAGTCATTTGCCCAATGGCATCACCAATAAGTTTTCCATCTGAAGAATATGCTGCGACGGCAAATACGTATTTCTCATTGGCATCTAAGCCTTGTACTTCCAGGAGGCTTTTCCCATCTGCTGGTATCTACCAACAAAAATATTTTTCTAGTTACACCCACTGTACATATCTAAAACAAATCTCAAATTCTAAACTTTTATTTCTAAACAACTATTTAATGGTCTTGGATACAATCAAAGAACAATCGAGGTTAACAGTGTGTCATGTACTAGATTCTTGTATTAAATTCTTGAAAACTATGAGAAAACAGTGAAATGATATGTGAAAAAAAGCATCCGTTTTCTCTGGACTGCTGATGCATATACAGGGCACATAACCTAAGAGAACTGTTAAGTACCAGACCTGATGTTTTTCTAAGATACTTGTGTCCATTTGAACATTCCCACAGTGATAGTTCAAGCTTGCAGTCATTGAGCTGATACATTCTGGCCCTGAACTGTGTTTCCAGAGAAAGACCATACTGCTCTCCTTCATGCCACCTTCTTGTATTAGATATGGGCAGAGATATCTCTGGTCCTTCCAGCACTATTAACAGCACTTTGGAGTTTGTGAAGCAAACAACATACTTTCAAGATCTTCATTTTTCCTTCAAGTAATTGTGTACCTACACTTTAACATCATGGCTCACTCCTAAGAGGATTTTCCACCTTCCTCTCTGTAACCAAGACAACCTACACAAGGAAGATTTGAAGACTTCAAGAGTCTTGAAAAAAGAAACAAGTCCCAGTGATGGAAGGATAACATGAGACTCGAGATCATAACACAGCATCAACACAATGCTCTTATTCAAACACAGTCTGGCCTTCATAAGGAGACCTCTGAACAACAGAAATCCCTTCAGATGCAGGGGCTGAACCAGCAGACCAGAAATAAGTGTACAACAGTCTGCAACATCCCTTTATGATACGTTGATAGAGCATTCAATCCCCAAGAATTCTAAATTTTTTTCTTGGAGTCAGCAGATAGAGAATTTGTCTGCAGATCAGTATTTTGCAAATGCGTATCCTAAAGCAAAGAGCAGTTCCATTCCAGAGGCATATGGTTAACCTCAGGTCTGTATGTCTCCAGTGCCTGTCAGAGCGAAGATGGTCAGTGGCTTGGATGGACTGCAGCAAATTCAGAGAAAAAAAAAAAGCTGGCAGTGGGGTAAAAGTCACCTGTCAAATCCTTAATACACCTAGTACAGGATGGTACACTGAAACTAACTCACAGAACAGTACAGGAAGCTTGATTTTCTGGATTTGATGATCAGAGTATCAATAATAACATCAAGTCTCTACTGCCAGTACCTATACACGCCTTCTCTTTTCATACACTTTCCTTTAAGGGGAGGAGCCAGGGGAACATGTGCAAAGGGGAAGATTCCCCCTCCATCACCAAAGACAAGTCTATCAGTGTTAGCACAGGGCTTGCTTACAAAGCCAGGAAAGCTTGCAACATCAGGCAAAAAAGTTTAAGATCATTCTTCTGTCACAAAGCACAACAGAGACCTGCCCTGCAAAGAACAGAGCTCTTCATGCAGATTTCCAGATATAAATATGATCACTGAGTTGATCAATGAGGTGTTAGACTACAGAAAAGTCTGGTGAGGAGGATATGCTGAAGCTTTCTTGCTCCTTTCTTAAATCACAAAATGCCCAGTGTAAAAGATCATTCATTGCTGTCATTCAGCAGTACAATGCAATAGCAGGCATAAGTGAATGAAAACCAGAACCTTCTCAGTCTGTGCAGAAACATCAGAATGTGATCCAAAGGAAAAAATAAAGCCTATCTAAAAATTCAAAACCAAACCAAGCCAATCAACCAAACAAAAAAAATTCAAAAAATTAAACGTCAAATTTTAATGAATAAATAATGTAAGAGTACCAACACAGTCAACATGATCAGTCATCAGTAATTAAAGATGTGTGGGATGATTCACCATAC
>NW_008238664.1:9796203-9831096 GCF_000691975.1 Corvus brachyrhynchos
AAAGAGCGTGAACTTAGAAATAAACTGTGTCTGAATGTGAAGGTTATTGAAAGAGTTATATTATCATGCTGCCAGAATTAACTAAGGCAATGTCTTGTTTAGAAGAAATAGCTGAGAGAAATTACACAATTAAGAAGAAAATGAATAATAATCTGTCTATAATTTCTCTTTTTTTGAATTTCTGGAAAGAGTAGTGTCTGGAGCACACTCTAAAAATATTTCATATGCTTTCTTTTACTTTTGCATTTCTTAGATATCACCCAAAAAAACATAGTTATAACAAGAGACAGATTTTTTTAACTTGAAGCTTTTGAGTAATTTAATTTATTATTCAAGAAGATTCCTGGAAGTTTTCTGGTGTAAAGATAGAAGAGTTTGTCAAAGGCTTAGCCAGCTACATTATTTAAAAAAATACGTCAGATAGAAAGATTTAGGGAGCTGGGTTTTTTTAGAGGAAGAGCGAATTACCTAAACAAGTTTTACCTCTGTCTTACCTCTTCTCCTGAATTTTGAAGTTTATTGCTATTTAACCTTACTTTTGTATTACTTCCTCCTGCTACAGAGCCCAAAATACAGTACCATGAAACCTTTGAAGAAAATGAGAACAAAATTAGTTGATGCACAGTATTATTTCCAAGTTTTGCCTAATGTAGAATGTAAAAATTTTGTGAAAACAGTCTCTGCAAAAAACCTCAGCTTAGTTATAAAAAAGTCTAGTCTAACTGCACTAAAAACATCAATTAATTTATTTAGCTGGAGAACTAGATATACTACAGTGGCAATAAAAACAGATGATTCTCCATTATCCTAACCCCACCCTGAGTTACCCTATTCCTCAAAGCTATCCCAAAGCACAAACTCTATAGGTCACAGATTTAAAGTCATCTAGATCCATTATTTGATCCTTGCAATAGTATTCTTCTAAAGTTGGCATCAGATTCTGATTCAGCAAACTGCTTGAGGACAGATCCTTAAAATCAGGCAAAAGAAATGCAGGTATGACATCCCTTCCTTCTGTTGTGTCAACTGCAGAGCTTGGCTTCCTGTCATCAACCCTGCTGAGGCTGCACTCCGTCTCAGTGTCTGTGTCATCGATGAAGGTACTGAAGAGCACCAGTCCCAAGACTGAGCTCTGAGGGACCCCACTCATCACCATTCACTACCTGGACATAGAACCATGGACTACAACTCTGGCTGTGTCCATCCAGCCAATTCCTTATCCACAGAATGGCGATTCATCCATCAAATCCATGTCTCTTCAATCTGGGGATCAGGATGTCATGTAGGACCATATCAAAGGCCTTACAGAAGTCTAAATGATGACATTTGTTGGTGTTCCCCTGTTGACTGTTTTTCACAAAGTGTTATTGAAATTGAGGCGATTATTTTCAGCAAATGAGCCTTAAGATCTAAAAATTTCAGAGGTATTTTGACTCCTAGTACAAGAACTATATATGTCTAATTAAATCCTAGGCATAAATTTATCCTAAGAAAATAACTAAATCCTAAGTATTCAGATAATAACTTCTACATTAAAAAATACCCTCTCTGTCTGCTCAAAAGCTATGTGTAATTTCAGATAAAAAATTCTTCCAGACTAGCTGGGCTCAAATTATAAGAATAATAATCATATTTCGCCATCTAGCGGCCCAAGATGCTGCATTCACTCTTAAAATGACAAACAAAATGTATCAAAGAAAATGAAGTTTGAACACTTACCAAAACAAAACCACCAAATTTTAAAGATTTTTTTAAATTTTTATTTTATATTCAGTCAGGATAAAAAGAATAAAATTTTCCCTACTTAATCTATTTGAAGTTCACTAAAAAACTGCAATAAAACTGCAGGTTCTGAAACAACTGTTCACAGAAACATTCTTAGCACTATTAATAAGATTTGAGTTTCTACCATGTTTATACACAAGATTATTTTGAAGAAGCTTGCAAAATACGGAAGCTTCTCTCTCAAGAAAGCTGCAGCTAGTGTAATTTTCATACTTCAGCCTACCTGAATCCTTTCTTGAAAAAAGAGAATAAGACAATTTGGAACAGTCAGAATGGATTTACCAAGGGCAAATCAGGGCTGACCACCATTCCTGGCCTCTGTGATAAAATTACTTGATTAGCAGAGGAAGGGAGAGGAGTAGATGCCATTTACTTTTCACAGTAGTGCATGCATGGTAGGAGGAGGACAAGCCATAGACCTAAACTGAAGCAAGGGAGATTCCACATGTACATAAGAAAAATAGTTTTCCTATGAACATGTTGCCTTGCTGGAACACAGTTTCCAGAGAAGCTGTCTCCATTCTTGGAAGTTTTCAGAACTGACTGCATAAAGCTCTGAGCAAACTCATCTAATCTCATAGCCAAGCCCACTTCGAGCAGCAGGTTGGACAAGAGACCTCTCCTAATATCCTCTATGATCCACACAATTCTGTGACTCTACAAGTTCAACAGAAAGTGGATTATTTCCACCTGAACTACGTCAGTTCAACAGTTCATTAACAGAGACTTCAGTGTGCTACTTTCTTGCATCATATGTTGCAAGTCTTGCATCTCTTCAGAGGGTAACTAGGAGTATGTCAACCCCTAAGACAGAAGACAAGCTTTTGATAAGTGGAATAAGTAAGTACTGGAGAACAGAAGCACCAAGGAACATGATGCATGAGATTAAAAAAGTTTTATGCAAATGTGAAGATCAAAACAGTGAGTCACAGAGGAAAACTGACTCACAGAGGAAAAAAAAGGGATACTTAATTAAGTCAGAATAACATAATCTTCTCAGGAACAGAGAAAAATGTGTTGAAACAAGTTTTTCTCTTGTGTATTGTTTAGTTATTTCTTATGCAGTCATCATGAAAAACATTACCTGAATATCTGAATCAAACGGGGCTGGTTTAAATGTCATGGAGCAATGTGATCTAGAAAGTAACAGAGGAGGAGGAGGAGTCCTGCTTTTTTTCCTGCTGCTCATAGCTTCTTTGAGACTGCGATACAATGCACTTTGTTCAGCTTCAACTTGCTCAATTAAAGTTAGTGCTTCCTATGATTGAAATGAAAACAAAAGGGAAAATTATTAAAATACAACAATCAGACAGATTTAAAATTTAAAAATTATTTTCAAATTGTCATAGAAAATTTCACTGCTATGTAGAAAACTTTCAGCAGCTTTTCATATTATCCTACATCCTAAATCAGGATGAACAGTGCTTTGTGTAAGATTACATATGCAGATTAATTTCACAATTAGAGAATGCCGGGTTGCCTATGAAAGAGGCATACCCAGTTTTGGAAGAACCTGTGGGAAAAAAGAGAGTGATCACAAATAACGTTGGTAAGCAATTAGTGCCAGCCAGTGATTAACTCCAACAAGAAACAAAAAAGATATCAACTCCTATTTAGGAGAGAGCTGGAAACCTAATCTGTGGAATTTCTGAAGGAGCTGTGGAAGCGGTTAGACTGATTTTTTGTACTTCAGAAACAGAGGGAAAAAATAAAGTCTAGAAATGAAGAAAAAGGAGGAGAATATGGGTCCAGAAAAAGTAGGGCTAAGCCATTTTTCACTTTGTTAGCTGTAGACAGCTTAAAGCTGACTGACAGTCTATTAGTCTTGCAAAGATGTAGGAACCCCCTGCACACAGTGATTATGTGGCCATTTGGCTGGAGATCAAGGGTACACTATTTTCTTACTTGACTGAATAGCAAATTGGTTGGTTTCTTCACCTTGATTTCATTGTCAGTTCAAGAGAAATTTAACTTGGAAATCTAATATTAAGAACTTAGTACTTCTGCATCTTGACTTGTGGCAGCTGTTCAGTGCATACCAAAGCCAAAAAGGCCAACTCCCAGAGATGAACCAGGATTACATTTTTTGTAGAGACAAGAAATGATATATTCCTAGAACTAGAAATTTTATTTGAAGCCTTTTAGTACCCTGCACTGGAGATTTAGGCTGAGCTGAGTCTGGAAGACAAACTGAAAAAACCCTCCAAGATATTGGCAAATCAGTGACAGTCCTAAAATCTTGCACCTTAACAGTTCCTTGTTTCTGTCCTCATACATTTAGAAGACTACACCACAGCAGGTCAGATCACAGCTTGAGTAAGCCTGGAAGCTCATGTTCAAAAATTATTAAAAGATTACAGATTTGTGGTCAAATGAGTGAAACAGAGAGCTAAGATTTAATAGAGCCTTTTGCTTAGCTAATCATTTTCACAGTCCTACCACTCCTCCCCACTGTCTCCCCCTTTAGATTAGGGTTGCATCCACCCTAATGGGACACATTAAAGGAAGGATATAAGATAAAGAACAAGATACAGAGTGACTCTTTCCATCACACAACCATTCAACTTTTGCAATCAGTAGTTTGAAGCTTCATTGCTTCCTTTAAAAATATACTCCTTCATGATAAGCTGTCCTATGATACAATTTTTAATTAAAAGAATCATGGACTCATTCTTGTCTGAGGACATATTTCTGATTAATGCAAGGGCAGAAATGCTCCCAGGTCGAGTAAAGATAGTGTTGTGACTGAGTGGTACTGCATGACCTGTACTTCAGTAATTGTAGAACTTGGAAGGTAATAAATGCGGCAGTGTTGCAAGATGAACAAGAGTAATTATAGGAGAAAGGTTCACGAAGGATGTCTGCACTGTCAGGCTCTCTTGAAAGCTGTTTATTGCATAGGCGAAGTTACAGCATTTCAGGGAGTGGGTATCCAGAGCCAGCCCTACAGCTGCCAGCTCCAGCTGTAGGCACACCTGAAGCCGCTTTCTGTTCAAGTTACAAAGCATTATATACTTTTCTTTGCAGAGTATCTTAATACATAACAACCAATAAGCACCATACACAACACCTTTACATTTGCCTATAGCCTATCATAGCTACTACCATCACCATATTATAGTCATTATTATCCAATCACAAGAGTAAGTAAGTTACAATTTAAGCTTACAATGGAAAATTCTCAGACCTCTTTTCTTCTTCCTCCATCAACATTTCGTGTTTGCCTGCGATATCTCTCTTTTTGGTAAAGACATGTTTTCTATTTACTTATGCTCTTCTTGAGACTTATTTACTTGGTGACAAACGTGTCTTTGTTTGTAGTCACATACCTTTGTCCTATTCATAAAAATCTCCTTCCAACTCATCTCCAACCTTTGCCTTCTCAGTTACTCAGCGATCAGTGTTTCAGCAAAACATCTTTTACTCTATATCAAAACTTGCTTTCATTTCTATCTCATCCTCAGTTTCTACATTCAGAGATCTTTCTGCCAAGCCTACATACCTGTGAAACTTTCTTACCAAACTTTCATCCTCTCCAACAAGTAATCTTACGGTTGAAGAAGCCAAATGTCACCATAAAAACCCCAAATGCTTGACCTGAAATAAAACACGTTATCCCTGCCTCTGTTGTCACAGACTAGCACCATGGTATTAACTTAATCGCATTAATTCGATTTTACAACTGGCCAATGAGAACTACCAGTGTATCCAATTCTGTAAAGACTTACATGTCCAACTAGACATATAGGAAAGGAAGGAAGAATTAAACAGCTGTGAAAGAAATAATAAAAATGGAAGGCTGCACAATGCTCATTAAGCAATTTAAGATAATTGAGTATACACATATATTCAAAAGATTCCATACCTACTCAGTTGTTTACTGCATAAGAAATGCTTATTTGTATGCATCTCAAAATAAAATAAACTGCTTCAAATTTTGCTACACAACAAGAACAGATTTGTAGCATATTGTGCTGATTACAGCAGAAAAGACCAGAAGATGCAAGTAATTCTATATAGAACTCTACAATAAAAAAAGCAAAAGCATTAAAATAAAAGCATGGATTTGCTGTTTACCAAGTGAGCACCATTCACCTCAAGCAGGAAAATTATTGAGCATATAATTAAATATTTCATCATAAAACAAATATCAAAAGAGCTCATCCTACGTTTGTCCAAACAAAGTGAATTCTGATATTTTCTGGCAACTAGCTGCAGATATATTATATTTTTTTAACTACATCTTTCTTGGTGAAAAGTGCACAGAAGCAAAATGTAGTGAAGGTCAGTGTAAGAGCTTAGTAAATGTTTCTTTGGGATAACCACACATTTCTTGGTAACTTCTTGTAAGTCTTCATTGGTGACTACAGTTCCAAATTTCATACCATATCCCAACATCTGATATATTTATGATATTCATAAATAACATATATTTTACAAATATATGAGAGAGATTTTTAATGTATGACTTTTCAGATCCAGTTTTTGCATTCTTCTGATGTAATAAATGTATGTATTAATTATCATGCTTCCAAATTTGTGGTACTTAAAAGAAAAACACTTTCTAGTAACTTCTTGTTTAAAATACTCTTTTATATATTATATAGTGAAAATTGCAGATTCTGTTATCTGTTGTACAGGCTATAAAAAAATTTAAACCCTGTTAAAATTTTTATTATTCAAAAATTGTCAGCAGGCAATTTTCATGGACAGATGCTGGCACAAAGGTCAGTGGAAATACTCTCATTGATTTCAAGAGACTGAAATGAGCCCAGGAAGAATCTACTTCTAGCACCAAAAAATTACAAAATCCCAGTATCTAACCTGTTTATTCAGAAAGAATAAAATAAATTCCATGTCATCATCACCAGCCAAAGTATTTTAAGAAAACTTAGAGATCTTGGAAGAAGAACAATGTTGAAGATTACAATAAGGAAACCTGAATGACATTTTGGCAAGGTATAGGTTCATAACTGCAAAGTCTAGGTGATTAAGTGTAGAAGGAAAGATCTTATCTTCTCTCAGGTTTCCTGCAGTTTTCATGCATGCACAAAATTTGGGGATATGCTCCTTCCTTGTTTTAAGGTCACTTTATTCTTTCATCATAATGAAATTTCTCAGGAAAAAAATTGACAATAGAAGTTAAAAACACACAATGACCCTCAAGTTCTCCATTTTTCTCGTTTTTATAAGAACTAGTATTCCCTGTCTTAATTACACAGAAGACGAAAAACTGTGCTAATGACAAAGAATTTCTATCATAAGACTTTTCTTATTACCTCCAGTAGCTGCCTTTGGGAAGTAGCAGTTAACTCTTCAGGGAACTTCTGTGCAGCCTTTTGCATCAAAAAGATTGCTCTGGATAGCTTATTCCTTTTAATTTTTTTCATTATAAGTTCTTCTATAAAACAGATATTTTAAGACATTTGTAAAACAGTGACAATAATTTATAATACTTCTAAAATCTTAATTAATAAGCCTTACCTGATAAATATTGGAAAGCTCCAATATTCTTCTCCTGAAATTTACTAGACTTAAGACTTCTGTCAACAACTTGAGCACCTGTGTAGAAAGGAAATACTGAGTTATTTTGATAGTGCTATTGCAAAAAAAATTGAGTGAGAGAGGTTAATATGTAGTTTTACAGTAAAGCTGTGCTCCATCTCACGTTCTTTTATTTGGTTCAAGTAGGATTTCTTGTACAGATCATGCCACAAAAATATTCCACTGTCCTGCTCTAACATCTTTAGTAGTTCAATTAACACCACAGAAAAAGAGAGGTTTTGTTTGATCATAAGGAGCGGGGCATAGTGCAGCTCTGTAGTGTCAAACTAATACTAACTTTTAATTTAAAAAAAAAAAAACAACACTAAGAATGAGAGAAAAAGCTGAGTTTTTTCAGAGGCCATTTGGCAAGAGTGGGGTATCTGCTGGCTGGAAAGATATAGAGACAACTTCACAGGAGCAGAAGTTCAAATTACCAAGAGCATGGAATAAAATATTCAAGCCATTATCTAGAGAGAAAACTAGCATTACAGAAAAAAATAAATCTGCAGAACATCCCTCAACTTTTCTTTACTGTAAAAGAAATATTATAAAGGCACTGTAAAAGTTAATATTATACCTAAATTACAACAATGAACTGCCTAGGAACTATGTCTGTTAGTGGCAGCAAAATTTAACTCCCATTGGTTGAGTAGAGGTTGGAGACTAGTATCATGTAAATCTAAATTCTGCAAATTCAGAACATTATTTCCGTCTATATGTGGCGTACATCAGCTCCTCTTCAGAAAGCAGATAGTCCTTTACTCCTTAGTACTACATAATATACTAACAAAAAGACTCTAATCAAGTTATGAAGATTATTTATCTTTACTGAAACCTACCTTGTGTAATTTTAAGAAGTTTCACAGCTACTCGATGTTGGGCCTGAATGAGCTCCAAGTGTAAATCTGTTACAAAACCATTATCTGTTCCTGTTTTATCGTCACCACATCTCAAAACAGAATTCAAATTCTGATCATTTGAGTCCACCTAATAAGTAGGAAGTGGCAATTAAGCAAATACAAACTTTTACTACTTAGCTTACTGCATTTTTCTTGATATTGGTATTATTTCAGTAAACTGACAAGCACTGAAATTTCTTATTTTTGTAAAATGCAGTCAACCAAGAAAGCATGGAAAGAAGGAGAGAGACCAAACAGAGAAAGCATGGATAATGGACAAAGAAAAATAGACAAAATCTGAGAATCAATAGAAAACTGGATCAATAATAAAGACAAAACTACAAAAAATGTTTTACTGTGTTACCAGTCCACAAAACAAATATCATATTGATATAGAATGATAATATTTAGAAAATCTGAACTCACATCAACAGCAAAAATTTATTTTAATAATGAACAGTTGCAAGCAATAAATATGAACAGGATTTCTGCTCTTATTCTATACATGAAATCTATACATTAGAATTATTTCAAAAGAAAATGTTGAAGAAAATCTAAATGAGTTCACAGTTTACTACTGAAAGAGAAAAATGCTATTTCAACTTTTTCTGGCTTTGGCTTTGGCAGTTAGTTTTCTTCATAGTAGCTGGTATGGAGCAGTGTTTTGGATTTGTGCCAGAAATAGTGTTTATAATGTCAGGGATGTTTTCATTACTGATGAGCAGTGCTCACACAGCATCAAGGCCTTTCCTCCTTCTCACACCACCCCACCAGAGAGGAGGTTGAGGAGGCACGAGAAGTTGGGAGGAGGCACAACCAGGGCAGCTGATCCCACTGACCAAAAGGATATTCCAGCCCATACAACATCATGGTCAGTATATAAATCTGGGGGAAGGAGGAAAGGGGTGGATGTTCGAGTGATGGCATTTGTCTTCCCAAGTCACCACTACATGTGATGGGGACTCCTGGAGTTGGCTGAACACCTCCCTGCCCATGGGAACAGGTGAATTAATTCCTTGTTTTGCTTTGCCTGTGTGCAGCTTCTGCTTTCCCTATTAAACTGTCTTTATCTCAATCCACGAGTTTTCTGGCTTTTACCCTTCCCCCAGGACACTGTGAGGGACCGGGTGAGCAGCTGTGTGGGGCTCAGTTGCCAGCTGGGGTTAAACCACAACACTAGTACACAGAGATATATTTTTTCTATTCTCTTCTTACATGGGCCAGGAAGGTGAGGTACATTTGATAGTGCTGAGATTTCTAAGTATGAAGAAAATACAAGGTATATGTCACCAAAATACAATATATTACTGATAGATTTTGTTGCAGTGTAGCTTTTTGTAAACTTTACCTTTCTAGAGCAGTTGTCAAATATCGACTTTCCGTCTCGTGAAAGGGTCATTAACCGAGATGTGTTCATGTCATTAATTGCTTTTTCAAGAATTTCATAAGCAATTTGTAATTGTTCTGTAGGAGTTTTCTGAAATGAAAACCCATATAAACATGTTTTATTACATTAAAAACTATAATATAGACTATCAAAAGTAATGTGCTTTTCTTTTTAGCTGTTGAAGTTTAAAATTATCAGATAATCTTTACACAGGCACTACTTCCCATACTTTAATATACAAATATCAATATTTTAAATTTCAAGTAGGACTCTTTTTCCTTCAGCTCCAAAAAAAAAAAAACCCAACCCAATTACTCAGAGTTAGCTTACAGCAGAATGAATCTGAACTTAGAGAATTAAGTAGAAAACATAGTATTTTTCACAAGCAGTTTTTCAGTATTCCATTAAATACTACTAAGAAAACACTGTTTCTTCAGAAAACACCACCTTTAAGTAAATTGTCACTAGACTAAACCTTCTCCATGTGTGTAAGCCTTAAGACATATCACTGACAACACTCCTCAACCCTCAGGCTAATGCTTATCATTTGTCCTTAACATGCTTCAGTAAGTCATTTGATTGGACAATTCTGCAAAGTGCTGAACAAAGCAAGGACACTCAGGATGTTTTATTCTACATGATCCTTACAAAAAGAAGGAATCAAGAACACAACCCAAAATACTTTCCTAAATGAAGCAAGGACTAAAATTTCTACCATCTTAATAGAATGTGCTATTAAGCAATTTAAGGCTAGTATTACAGATTGGCATTAAAAAAAGGCATACAGTGGAAATTACTGTGCTCATGCTGTAAAAAAAGTTTCAAATACAATCTCTTCCATAAAAAAGATGGATAAAAAAGACTCAGGTAAAATTTTCAAATTTTATTTCATTTGAAAAAATATCTTTGCTTTTTTCCTCTGCACTAGCAAGATGGTGTGAAACATTTCATCTTTGTAAAACTAATACAAAATTGTATTAAAAGCTTCAAGCAATTCTTTTTCTATACAAAATCAATGTATCAATGAAGATAAATTGGACATTACCATCAGTATTTCAGGCATATCACAGGTTTCATCTTGCAAAAGAGAGGCACTTCCTCCTTTTCAATAGGAAGAAAAGCAGAAGTGAAAATTAAATAAACCCAGAAAATGTTAGTACCATTTGATCAGCTCCACTACTAATTTTGAAGTCTGGCAATAATTCCATTCTTCAGTGTTTGACTGTGAGAGGTAATGATATTGTTTCTTGAAAAGCTTGCCAGGGCTGAGACACACAGCAATGTATGTACAGTTACACTAATACATGATATGATTATCCAATAATATTGTATTTTAAAGGTACCCTATATTTCACAGCCGCATTATATCCAAGCTAATGAAACTAGGACTCATTTTGTAGTTCCTCATATTTTTGTAGCATTCATATCAATTCTCCCTTTTGAAATCAACTCAAATCTATTATTATCTAATTCACAGTAGGTTTAGTGTTAATTTCACTTATAGAAGGATTTTTAAGTATAGGAGGTCATATTTTTATGACAGATACTATTTCATTTCAGTATTTCTTGAAGTGGTATTATCACCCTTTTAAAGTTTGCTTTGATTGTTTAAATTACTTTCATTTATGAAGAATGCATCCAAACTTATGTTTTCCTCTTCAAAACAAGAGAAAGCAAGTTTTTAGTTCTTGGTTACAACCCTCTAATTTCTTTGCTGAAATAAATTATATTTTGCCCTTTCAGAGGAACAACCTTCTGGTCACTCCTTGTGCCACTTTTGCATGTTTCTTTTTGCTTGTTCACCATCTCTTCCTCTTATATGAGAAGATTTGTATTCATTCAGTATTCATTCAGTGTTTATTCAGTATTCATTCAGTAAATAGGCTCTTTTCAGCACAAGCATGTCATTGACTGTCAGCCTGTTTTGACCTATGGCTCCTATCTATTCAGCTTTTTTTCCTCCAAAAAGACATATCTAAACTGAATGAAAAAGAAGGGGTGCTACAATGAGGATTCATTTAGTCTCCCAGAGAACATTACGATTTTCATAGCACCACCAAAAACAATACCTACTCAATACCTAATAACAAATAGTAATTTCCCAAGATTTTTTTACTTCTGAAAGTGCAAAACTACTATAATTTCTTTCTGTTTCTAGACATGGTCTAAAAAGATCCTTAACACTTACTCTCTAGTTGCCGTAAAACATTTATGAGAATTATGATTCATATTCCAAAATACACAACAGGGAACTTTTAAAAGCATGTCTAAATATTCATATTTTACAGCATTAGTCAGGTTTAGGAAGGAAATATGTTTAATGTGATTGTGACAGCACATCCCAATAATGTCAGCCAAGTTCAACTTCAAAAACAATTGAATTACTACACAAAAATCAAGACTATGTAGAGAAGAAAACCAAACTGATGACCCAATAAATGCAAAAGCTTCAGTATGACCTCAATATTTTCCCCTTTTGTTTGGCCTGCAACTAATCAACCAGCATTTGAATGCTCCAATGAGCCACAGCATGTACTCCCTTCCGTCTAGGCCATATTCAAAGAACATATCAGTGATCCGAGGCTACTCCAAAGGGGCTAAGAGACATGTAGAAGACATATCAGGAGAGTGAGTAATAAGAGATGTAATTCAAAATGGGGTTACTCCAGTAGAACTGGAAATGTAAGGAAAGAAATCATAAATCCTTGGAAAAACAGGTTTCATTAGCTCCAATTACGGATTAAATTTTGTGCGAAAAACATTGTCCTACCCTTAACAATCTCTTTACAACATTTTTTGAAGATGTATGTTTGTCACTTTTCAGCTCAGAAAAGTTCCAATCTTGAAAGTCATTCTTGAAATAAGACTCTTTTTTTCTTCAAAGCTTTACCTTCTTTTTCCTTAGATTCACTTGTAGAATCAGCTACATTTTCCAGTATTGCAGCTAGACATAGTGTTATCTCTGCAAACATTACATTAGTGTCTGCTATGTTGCTCTTCTCCATTATTTCATTTATTATCCAGAGTATATGAACCCACTAAAAATGGGAGAATGAGAAAGATAAAAACTAAGACAGAGCTAAATCAAATTTTTGGAAGACATTAATATATTACAGAGGTAGACAGGGTTTTGCACTCAAAATTGTTTAAAAATATTCACAAGCATGCACACAACTCCTTTCCTGGATCTGGCTTCTTTTTTTGAATGTCACCAGACTAAGATGCTGAATTTTCACTGCTCCATAGCTCCTGTTCCTTCAGACATCAGACTTTTTTTATTTTAGAATATTATTATTCCTGCATTCCTTTTGCAAGGGCTTATGAATGTTCTACAGCCATAACTTTCACACCTTGCTCTAGTGCAGTAAGCCTTCCAGTAGATTTGATTACATGCCTCTCATTTATCTCCATATCTTCCCACTTAAACTCAGAATAAAAGAGACCCAAATGCTACTGTTGAGCAATAACCAAATGCTACTGTTGAGGAAAATAACCATACACTACCTTCTGGGGAACCTCTGAACAGTTTTATTTTATAGGGTCACAAAAATAACTCCTCCAGAAACTGTTTGGTTAGCATCAACTGGTAGCCCAGAGAGCCCATTTCACCAAGAGCCTCTCTCACAGGATAAATTCAAGGTAAGGCTGTGACTCTATCCAGTGGGCTGAACACTATTGACTCCCACCTCCCTTGTCTTCAGCTGTCAGGTTTTTGCCACTTTGCTCAACCGATCTAGGGAACTTTCTTGAAATATCAAAAAATTTACATTTTCTGCCACAACATCCCAAATTCTTATATCATGCCCAAATGTTTTCACTAATTTAGCTTCTCACCACCATGGCCCACTGGCAGAGTGAGGGTTACTTTACTGCAAAAAAACTAAGAGATATTTTGATACTGGCACACGTGAGCACAGTGTGCTCAGAGTGTATATGCAAGTCGTATTTTTGGTGAAGAAGATTTATCTGCATTTTACCATAAGAAAAGGCACTTAGACTGGATACCAGTATTTTACTGGCTTTTCTATAACAGACTGCATTCACATTAAGAGAAATATATTATAATGAAGGACTACTTGGTAAGCTTCATGTTTGTGGATATATTCTAAGCAGTCACTTCCACTTGCTTGGATTTGCTGAAGTTCCATTTTACACTTCTGCCACAAACACATTACTACATCAACAAGTATTTCTTTGTCAGGATGGACATTCTGGAAAGAAAAAACAATATAAATGTGGAAATGGGTAGGCATATAAACACACAATAACCCAGTACATAAATAGTCTCAACATTTTTCAACACAAGCCAATAAAATATGTCGCTTTCTTATAAGGGATGACAACATTTTGAAAGCTTTAGAAATACCTTTAAAAAACTATTTCTGGTAAACCACCCAAGCTTTTCTTCTCTCAACAATATAAGTGCATTTGGAGGTTTGGGGAGTTTATTTCCTTTTTTTATTGACAAGCTCTTAAAGGTAACACAGAAAATGAAATCAGTGAGATGAAAATTACATGGGAGCAAATTAACTATGATGCTGTAATAATTAATACATTCTGGAGAAATTTTATTTTTATTACAGTATTTAAATATTTGCAGAAGAAAATCTAAATTAATAGTTTCATTTTGCTTGACAGAGTACTTCTATGGGCTGTTGGTGCATCTGAGATGATGAAGCACTGAAAAACAAACAACTAGAACAAAATTTGGAGTGAAATATCTAAGAACTGAAAGAAATGTTAAACCCTATCTGCATCTTGCAGAGACAATAATTAACAAATTCAAAACTCTCGTCAGTTAACCTCTTAATTAACACATTTTAAAAGGCAATAGAGTTCCATCTATGTGTTAAACACATTCTGAACAATGAGTAAGGATCAGTACACATCTTTATCACCATTTATAGCAGAGTTGAACTAGTTATCTCAGGTGCAGTGAAACCTGATATATCCACACTAACTACATTCTCATATATGCTTGAGTTAAGATTTCAGGGATATGGATAATAAAACTGGGGGGGGGGGGAGGGGGAAGTAAATCAAAATTACTTTTGCCACTGGTTTGGTGGCAGCAAGCTGCAAGATTGCCTCAGCTATATATCACATAACTTCACCATCAGTGAATGTTCTGTTAACCAGGGGTGAATTTGTCTTTCTTCCCTGGACAGATCAGGTATCAAGGAGATGTGCGGGGAAGTGTAGAAGAACCAGTAGAGTTTAAATCCAAGTAATTGCCTCCATACAGAGGTCACATTAAAAACTGACAAATCATGCTATCTAAAGGTATCTGTGGGGTACCTCACAGGCAAGCTATTTTGACTAAATATACTACACTAAAGCTAAAAATGTTTGTGCTCCAGTTACATGCAAATTGTGGCAATATCCAAATTATATCTAAAATAAATTTTGCAGTTAGGATATATGCCATGTTAGCAGAACAGATTTTTTCTAGGGAAACCTTTTCATTAGTCTTTTTGATCACAAACTATTTTAATGCAAGTGCTAGTAGTGGAGACACTGCACCATAATTTTTTCCCCTCTCAGTAGCACATTAAGGGGAAACCTCAGTTTGAGCAAGTGGTTACTCTGGGAATAAACCATCGGATACATAATGGGATTAATTCCATAGTAGAGACTTCAGCACAGAGTCCCACTCTCATTGGTTTTGTTGTTGCTGCTGCTTGTTTGGGCTTTTTGCAGCGAGAATTTACCTTAAAGTGCAGACATAGTGCACTTTAAGGTAAATTTACCTTAAAGTGCAGCTATTAAAAAGGCATTATCATTTCTTAGGGTAACTGGCCCCATTTCTATAAATATTGCAGAAGTGTTTTCCACAGCTGACCCCACTTAAATCTAGCATATGTAAGGAAATTCAATCTCTGCTTGATTAGCTGATACTTGCAATCAGCCCTATGGTCTTCTAAATAGATTTAATATCTATTAAACAGTTTTAAAGTAGCCTTATTACATAGCATTTTAAAAAATGAAACTATGTTTTAATCACAAACTGATAACATTTCATAAGTGCATTTTTTTCACTTTTTATATTCTTGCAGTTTGTTAATCATGTAACTGATTCCTTTGATCTTCAATTATATGCATTCAGCACAGATTAAGTGATCCACTGAAAAGAAATGTGTCTAATTCTGTTATTACCTGCTCAGATGTAGAGATACAGGAAAGCACTGTCGTTGCCAAAATCACAAGATCATGAAAAGGATCTCCATGCTTTAACGATTGCTCTACATTCAACATTTATAAAAAATGGGGGAAAAAAGGAAAGGCAAGACATACCTAATTTAAAACTTAAGTTTGAAAATATCTGACTTACTAATATAAGCCAGCAGATAACAGTATAAGAAACAGTAAATTCAGAGGGGAACAGATAATTCCAAGTTTATTTCTTTACGTGAAAAGTGAGCAATTCTATTTTTAGGAAACAGAAAGTTTTCAAGATATATTCAGGTTTTTTGATTGTCATAGAATTAAACTGCAGTTGCTCTAACAAGTTTTTCTTTCTTCTATGTAAAGAAATTTTGCATAAATTAAGTGTAAGAACAGACAAAGAAAACCCTCAAAAATCTGTTTCACTTTTTTCCTGAAAACTTTTCTGAAAACATTCAATAATTTTACATCTTCAGTTATAACCTGACATATGTTTAACACACATCATGCATTTCCCATTTAGGGAAATGGTATAAAGGCATATTTTGGCAAATGAAAACTGGAAAACATAGGTGGCATTTTCTCAATCACTACTTTGTCGTAGACTACGGCATGAACCATATTACATAGTTTTTAAATAATCAACAAAACCTCTTGCTGCAAAAATATTTGAAATTCAGACACAACTATAACTGAACAACACTCACTTCTAGTTGTCTGCGTCTTTTCAGAACCTTGAGGTGTGCTGCCTTCTTTGCTACTATCGTCAATAACAGAAAAACAACATTCAAATTTTCCTGGGAATACTACAGGTTGCATCAATGTAAGAAGTTTGAGTTCTATTTCAGCTTTCTTCCATGTTGGGTCATCTTGAGCCTAATTGAGAGGAAAAAAAACATAGAAATTAGTCTTTAAAATATGTATTTTGAATACTCCCTACCATCATAGGAAAAGACTAAAGAATGTCTCAATCACATCCAGATTACCTGAAGAAAATTGTCAACAAATTCAAGAGCAGAATAAAACACGTCCCACTCTTCATAGCTGAAAGCTAATTTTACAAATTTCACAGCAGCATCTCCAGACACACCTTTTTCTCCTGCAGTGATGACAAAAATATTTTCTCTGTTTTATATATATGTATTCAGAATTTTTTAAGTCTGTTTTTTTTTATTTTAAAAATCTGGGTATTGATAAATACAAAGATAAATCTCTATGTGTTTCTGAATAGTCAGCATAATCTTTAAGGATGCTTTAATAACCTTAAAAGAAACAATAGCTTTACCTTTTCACAGTAATGTCTATGCTTACATGCTGCTTTAATGATGTATCTGCAGCCATAGAATCATAAAGGTTTGAAAAGACCTCCAAGATCATCAAATCCAAACTCTTAACAAATACCACCATGCCCACTTAACCATATCACAGTGTCTTGTTACATTCAAAAGAGGCTCTACATTACTGATATTAACATACCTGTGTAGAGGGTACCAAGGATCTAGTCCTTGCTGTTGCAGGAAGAGCTTAAATCTGGGATCATCCTATAATGACTCTTACCATCAGAAATTTAGTTTAAAAATTGCATAGAAACACATACAATTCTTTCAAGACAGGTAAACATCTCTCATTACTGTGTCAGAAAATGCTCATGTACACATAGGGAGCCTATTTCCTCACTCTTGAAGTTTATCCAAACCACAGTAAGGCAGAAAATGGACTTCCTGGTCCTTGGAACTCTCAGCAAGTGTTTTAGCTAATATATTCAGCAGTGTTCTGCAGTTCTAACAATATGCCACAGTTTCTGTCATGAGCTGGAAGGGACCCCACAAGGATCACCAAAGTCCTGCTCCTGGCCCTGCACAGGAACCACTACAAGAGGACACCATTTGGAAGACTATGTATTGAACTCTTAGTAACAAGAAAATTAACTCTGCTTACTGAGCATTTGTATCACTGGGTAAAAAATGCTTTGAAATTCAAAGCTATCTTACCTGTTAGCATCAACTGCAGAAGAGTAGATGATGGATTAATTATACCAAAATGCTTGGTGCCACTGCTCTCTCCGCCTTCAATACAGACAACTTGTTAAATAAATTTATAATCTATTTGACTTATGTTCTATTTAGCCAGTAATCATATGAAGAAAATATCATTCTGAAGAGTACTTAGTCTTTACATATCCTTTTACTGACAAAATATCTCTATACCCAGAACTATATTCAGCCCAGAGCCCAGCAAAAGAAAACTGTGGAAGGAACCATCAAGTCCAGTGTTTTTCGCAAGTTTTTAAATCTAACTCTGAATGGATTTTTTAAAAAAAAATAGAATACACCAAACACCATGGTATTTTGACCTTGCCTGGCTTCCTGACCCCCATGCGGCTGCTCTATCACTCACACTTTGCAACAGGACAGGGAGAGACAGGGAGAGAAAATGAGATGGGAAGCTCATGGCTGGGCTAATGCCAATTAAGTAAGAAAACAAAGCTGTGACTGCAAACAAAGTACAAAAGGGAATTTATTCACTATTTCCCATAGGTGGGCAGATACCCAGTCACCTTCTGGAAAGCAACGCTTCCAGATGTGTAGCAGTTGCTTGGGAGATCCCCCCATCCTCTCCCTTGGCTACAGGTGTAGTTGCTGACCTGGATGGGTTTTGGTGTGGGTTAGCTGTCTGGTGAGTTCAGGTCAGCTGTGCCAGCTACATCCTCTCCCAGCCTCCTGCCCACCGCCAGCCTAGTGGCCTTTGGGGAGAGGAGGGTTGGAGAGACAGCCTTGAGGCTGTGCAAGAACTGCTCAGCAGTAGCGAAAACACTGGTGTGTTAACAGCATTGTTTTAGCCATATATACATGGCACAGCACAGCCTGTAAAGGCTGCTACAGAGAAAGTGAACTCCAACTTGCTTAGAAAATATATGCATGAACTACTGCAGATGTTTCCTGATTATAATAGACCATGGAGATCAACCCAGATTTTTATCTTCTCTTTTATGAAGATATGCAAGACTACCTGCTTTTAAGGTGCTACTGTTATAAATTAAATATATACCTTCAGGCACAGTCTTCTTTTTTAATACAAAAGAAAAAATAAAATGGAGGTCTGGGCTCCTCACCAACAACACCATTTTGGCTTCTTTAAGCTGTTACCTGAGAGGATTTCTAGACCTGCAGAAAAAAGCTCAGAAGTGACATCACGAATTGCAATTTCATCAGGAACAGGTGGATGAGGGGGCAATAGACTCCTGCTACTATCAGACAGTGCTTCCAGGATGGCAAGGAACTGAGCTGCAGCACCATCGAACATTTCCACCAGCAGCCACTCGGTAGAGGTGCGAGGCCACAACAACTAAGTAAGAAAAGGTAATTTAAGCCCTGTGACATCTAAACCGACTTGCAATAAAGCAAAATTTTCTTCAAAACATTTCTCCATTAGAAAGTAAGTACACGTTCAAAACAGAAAATAACTACTGTAAAATATATTGCTGTTATTAATGTCATGCTTCAGAGGCATAGCAAAGCCTCATGCTAAGTGGGTACAGTACTTAGGAAGACTAATAATTTCATAGCAACCAGACACACTGCTGCATGGTATTTCACTTCAAAAATAATACAATAGAAACTATGAGGGAGAGTATTAAAGCCATGTAGTTTAAAGCCATGCAGATCTCTCCTGATAATTTTCTAAAGTAATAATTAGTACATCTTCCCTTCTTTCAAGCTTGTTCTGAGTTTTGTTAATAAATTCTGTTAACTATGAAATTGAAAGAATAAAGCTTTCTGCTTGAGTATAGTACCATGCATATTTTGAAGAATTATATCATATTTTCATCACATGACAAAATAAAGGAAGAGAAGTATTATGCAAAATGTTAGACTTACATCTACTGCTTTTCTTGGGTTAAGTTTTGACTCACGTCGAGTGTTCGACTTTCTTCTGGATTCATATACTGCTCTCTTGAAAATCATCACTGACATCTGGCACAAAGAAAAAAGTAAGTCAATAACTATGTGATGTGTTCTGTTCATAGAGATTGTAACTACTCTGCCTTTTTATAATGAATCGCAGGATGTGATACCTTTAGAGTGGCCTCTCTAAAAATCTTCTGTCTCTCTGTATTTTCCAGAGAAGAACTGGTATTTTCTAATCGCCTCAATTCGTCAATTTTAATCAAACCACGGCGAGCAAATATCTGCCCAAAGAATTTAAAAAAATAAAAAAGATACTCTGTGTTCATATTCTGTATGTTGATATTTAATTTTAGAATAATACTATTCTTGAATTTATACAACTGCAAAGAGCTCCAATGAAAGCCAGATCCTGAACAATTGAAAAGGAAAGCAAAACTTTTGCAAAACACCTTTTGTATATAGGCATGGGAGCTGGCCAGTGTTTCATGCTAGAAGTCTGCGACTGTGAGTATATTACAAAGTGTTGTTGCATTTGAGTTGATTACACATTTACACGTTGAGACACATCTCCACTTTGCAGCAAAAATTTTGGATATGGACAGAACTCTAAGTACATATTATCTGATAATAAGTAGGAATATTTAAATAAATATTTCCCATTTGATTGCATCTGAAATGCCACAGAAGATAAATCAGGATACCTCTCCATGAATGCCAGCTTGACAATCAAAATAACACTGAGAAACTGCTGTATACAGGGTGGCTCTCCATGTCAAATAATGCACAGATAAGAGTGGAATGGATGATTCCATACATACACTGGCCCACAGTAAGTATTCCAGGACCTGTATTGAAGAAATCTAATTTCAAAATGAATGCATTTTAACCTACATAAATATACTTACTATTACTAAAGGACAAAGACTTACCCTCACCTGGTAGAACAAAATGAATAAAAAGCATTCCTCCTGCATATTGTTGGGTTTTTTCTATCTTAAACTGTGGTCAAGCACTGTATTTTAGCCTCCAAGCTACCTTAACCATGCCAGTTCACTATAATCTTGCCACCAGACAGAGGTCCTGCCCTTCTCTCTTATCCGCTCTTATCTTGAGACTTATGCCTCTCTTTTCTGGCAGCTCCAGTGATCAGTTTTCAACAGGATCAGCAAGCTTATTTGGGATGCAATGGAGTCTGTCTTCTGCAGTGAAAGCCTGTGCTTACATTAATTCATACCCATGGAACCGGACTTATGGCCCCTAACTTGCAGGGCAACATAGTCATTGCAGTAATCTAATTATAATAATTAGTCCTACTCCATTGAATGAATAGTATCTGTACCTTCCTTTTCTTTGGGTCAGCTGTTCCCTGAGGTACATAAAATGTGCACAACTTTAGTCCTAAATTAAGTCAATATACAAATTTTATTTTAGTCTGGATTTCAAGAATCTGAAATACTGATGATCAATTCCTCTGTTTCCTGTAGAGAGGAAACTTGAATATGTTAAAGGAGGTGCTAAATCATTTCTGTTTTTAATACAAGATGTTCAAAGGTAAAAAACTTTTCCTGCTCAGTGGAAGATTAATAAAAAAACGCATAAGAAAATATACTGTATTAAGGCTAATTCAAATTCTGTTCAAGTTTTAGGAGAAAAGAATAAAGCTAAGAAACAAAAACTACTTTCAGAAAGAAAAAGGAGGGAGGAAAGGCCAGGTTATTTTTATCAAGTATTTACAACTAAAACCCTAGCCACCAGGTGTCAGCACATTTCCACATTTTAAGAAACAAGAGACCAATTCTTGGGACATACCTAGATGTGCAAAATAAAGCACCTGGAATCCTCTGAAACAGCCTAACATATGGCACTTCAGTGTCCAGCAAGACATTATGCTGGGCTTCATTCCACAGCTGAGGAAGGAGCAGACTCAGGAAGGCATGAGGGCTTAGAAATCAACCACTTTGAAACACAGACTTTTAATTTCCTTGTGAAAAAGTACTACTATTGACAATGTCAGTGAAATTGAAAAGTCAGGGTACAGTGTTATGCAAAACACAGGTGCATTCTCTAAACTTCTGCAAATTTTTCAACCCCTTCTATTTATTTTGCCCTACCTTAGCAGACTGACCCATCATCATCAAACGTCTGCATATGGTGTAAATATGGATAGCACCTGCAAAAAAAAACTAAAATAAATAAACAGGAAAGTTCTATAATCCTACAAGAAATTTGTTATGCTAAGCAACTCAATCTTATTATTATCTGGGCTGTTACTTCCAGAGAAAATGAAATTTGTTCTGCTAAGCAACTCAATCTTATTATTATTATCTGGGCTGTTACTTCCAGAGAAAAACAATTTAATGACTTTTCATTAAACGAATGAAAAACTAATGATCTTTCTCTAACAACTTCTAATTTAGAGAAGATGAAGCCATTAAATTCTTCTGCAATATTAGTTTCAAAAATACCTACACAGTGGAGCAGTATAATGTATGAATGAAATGTTAAGAATTTACTGTATCAAATTTTTACTAAGTAACTCATAGAAAAACAAATCTTAATTTCATCCCCAAATGCTAGGCTCTTTAAAACAAAATACTACCTCTCCTCACAGACTTTACCTTACATGATTCTTTTAGTCCATCATAACACTGTCCTGGCAGACACCACCAATACTACGTGATATTAAGTATGATAAGTGACATGAAGAAAATTGAAAGCGAGTAGAGTTTTCAAGAGCATCAAAATGACTTAGAAATAAAAACCTGTCAAAAAATTTACTTGACTTAAGCAATGTCATCAAATTTTCAAAAATCAGTCCTAGAAGTATAAAACACACTGCAATTCTGGGAGACAAAAAAAAAAAAAAAGCCTATTCTTCTGTCTGTATGAATGTTCAGAAAGGGACACCTGTGGCAGCGGGAGGCATCACAATGTCAACTGTCATAGCTAGAAGGGTGTTATTATCCCAATAAGCTCGAATGGAGCAAGTATTAGGAAGATTTCTTTTTATCAGTCAAATGTGTAATGAGGCACAAAATCTATTGTCTGAAATTGCAGAAAAATGCTCAGGAACTGGGGAAAATCTGAGAAAATCCTACTTCTAATTACAGTAGATTATTGGCTAGGATTGGTACAGAGACCTGTCCCACACACAGGCAGTGGGATGTAAGAATGGCAGGTGAGTATATTTTAATTTTAATTCTTCTCAAACACACCTCAAATGTAGGGACTGAGGGCAACAGCAGTCCCGGCAAAACAAAAGGATAAGAGTTTTGACCAATCATAGCTCAGAGAAAGTGTACATTTTTCAAAATGAAATTAAGAACATATTATCTCCTCACTTTATATTGCAACAATTGCCCATGGTAATTGGTTGGTTAGAGCATGGTGCTAATAATGCCAAATTCAATCCCTGTATGAGCCATTCAAGAATTGGACTTGATGATCCTTGCGCGTCCCTTCCACCTCAGAATAGTCTGTGATTCTGTGAAATTCATGCTCATCTGTTTACTTTTGACTAAATAACATTGCCTTTCAAAGCAAAAATATACTGTTGTTGTTCCTGAAATTAAAATCTTGATAAATTATTCTCTGTGTATCTACTTTGCAGAAGTTCCATTCTTTTCTCAATTTTTTCCTAATTCAAGCATTTACAAGCAACACCCTAAAATCTTACATAGGGATTAAAATTCTTAAATGCCATACAGTATTTTTTAGAATAGTTTTATTAACAACTCCTCCCTTCAAAATACTTTCAAAAATACAAAGATGTAACAGCAGACAATAATTTTCTACTCTTAGAGCTGCAATCCGCTTTTCAAAAAAACTAAAAAAAACCCAAAACAACAAGCAAACAAAAAACCATCAAACCAAACCAAAACCACAACAAAAAACCAACCACCAACCAAAAAAACCCCAAGACATAATGAACTCATCAAAACAAACATTTTATTGATAGAAAAATCTTGAGGGTTTTTTTTTGCTAATCAGGATTCACTCCAAAAATGTCCTTACTTTTGATTTTATTAGTATATTCTTAAGCAGTTATGATGAAAAAGCTGATGCTTCTACAACAGTCCACCTGAAAAGGCACACTGTGGAAATTTTAATTTTAAAATCCCTTCTACTTGAAAAAACAAAAAAATTACAAAAAAAACCCCCGACTGTGATTGAAGACTAACTAGAGATTTATTCATGACTCTTAGGTTGACCTCAAAGAGCATGTATAAAAGTTTCCCTTCACAGCTTTGCTTAGCAAAGAAATGGAAATGGAAAGCCTGAGGTACCATTGTAGATAAGCCAACACAAATTCTCCTGAGGTAGAGCCACTTGCATAGTGAGTCGTAAGGAGGTCAAGACACTGAGACAAGTCTGCAGGGACTCTTGATTCTGAAGATTTCTGTCACTGCTGAAAACCATCTGATAAATGCAAACATTTCTTGCTTGCAAAGCATGGAACTAAAACACATAGAAATATAAATAAAGTTAATTAAAATATAAGCATATGTCTGTTCACGTCAGCAAAGTACAACAAAATGGTGAGTAGGAAAAGATTAAGCATACAAGAAAAAAAATCAGCATGACATTGAACTTTTCTACACTTCTCCATCTATATCACCAACATCTTATTTCTACTCTCATCTGTTACTTTTCTCTTCCACAGACAGATTTTTCCTTCTCTTCCTTGTAATACCTAATGTAATGTGACCTCAGTCATGCCTGGAGTACAGCATCAGCTGAACAAACAACATGTGAGAAAATGAGCTAAGTGGGACACAACCAGTCAGTACCTATCAATCTCTCAGAAGCCTTCTAACCTGATAACATTTGAAATTAAATCTTTTTTTGTAGTTAATTCACTGAAACTGGAGGTTTCTATCCCTGAAACTCCATTTCTTGATTTTCTTAGTGTTTCATTAAAAAAAAAAAGGTAACTGTGGAAACATGGCCAAAAACTTTACATCTAAAGCCTTTAGATGTAATGATTTGAGACATTATCATTTTCCATTTCCAATTGTAGGGATCATTGCCAAACTAGATTCCATATCTGAAAATTTAGGGATATCTCAGTCTGTAAAGTCTAAGTTACAAAACAGGCATTTTGGTATAGACTTGCAATAACATTTGGCACTAGCATTGGTTCAAGGTCTAGGTAGACATACAGAAAACAGCATCTCTGGAACTTCAAATTTATTTACAAAACATTTTTAAAAATTCATTAACATACTCTTTGATCATAGTCTTTCTAGGAAGCTAAATCATATTTTAAAAACAAAAAACATAATACAAACCAAGTATCTCTTCGATCATGACATCTGCTTCCAGCTTTTAAGCAAACAGTCTGCTTTCTTCTCTTCACTAAACGCCTATTTACACTCTAACCCTGACTCGAGGATATGAATTTGATTAGCTCAATATACAGGAGCTGCCTACCATTTCTGTTCATTGCTCTTGATCACAGAGTAACTTGCATTAGTTAATTCAAAATACCCAACAAAGTATGAAAAAGTAGAGCTTCTCAGCAAATAACTGCTTAAGGTAAAATCTAATACATTTTTTGCATTCCCCCTATATCAACTGAAATACTTTCTTCAACGTCACTCAGCTCCCTAGAGCTTAAAGCACTTAGAAAACTATTCAGCATTCTGCCCTCTTTGTTCATAGTGAGCAAATAAGCTGTGAAAAACATAACATCGCATTTTTAACTGCCATGACCTTTCATTACAAGTCGTACTTCCCACACTTATGGTACAAAATACAGGAGAACATTTTAATTGTCTTGCACTCTGCCTGGTTCTTAGATCATCCAATACAGAAATTTCCAAAATTGCAGGACATTTATCAAATTTTGCCCACATCCTGATTCTGACAGTGGATAATAGCAACTATTTCAGAGCAAAAACTGCTGTAAGCAGTTACAGAACACCGCATTCAGAGAAAACTGCTTTTTTAACACTATGTTGATGGTGGTTACTGTCACAAAAGCATTAAGCACTTATACCCTCTTAAAAATATACACCAACTTATACCCTCTTAAAAATATACACCAACTCCAGATGGCTTCTGTCACAAAAGCATTAAGCACGTATACCCTCTTAAAAATATACACCAACTCCAGATGTTCGTATCATACATATGATCATTAAATCTCAATGCAATTTATATCAACAAACTATTAAAGATTAGTCAATGTTAATATATAATTCATATTAAGTACATTTGTGGAGGATACATTGGGCTACTTACTTTGAATCTGTAAATGTCTTTAACCAGAAAAATTTTAAAAACCCACAACCTACCGTAAGTGCTGCATTTTTGTCTCTGAAACCATTTGGGAAAAAGGCAGATTTAAAGCGATGTGCATCATCCATGACATCATCAAGGTTTACAGAAACGAACTGCTGAAGGTATCTTTCATAGCACTGCAGAAGTGCCAACTTATACTCCTGAAAAACGGATCATATGTTCTTTTTATTGTTTGCATATTACATTTCTATTTCTATAAAACATGTTATTTTTTTATAATCTTTATATAGCAAAGTATCAATGTGAAAGAGCAACCAGAAGTAAAGCACTATAGTTTCATACAAATATCCAGCAATGCAGTGTGAACACTCAGCACATGAAAGGCTGAAATACTTGAAAAAATTACTTGTGCTTTACAAGTTTTAGTGAGTTTTGTTTACTCTAATCATAAATACGACATATCAGAGAACAATTATAAAGCAGGGTCCTGGGCTAACATAACAAACTCAAAGAGTTGCTGGAATATTCTGCGGCTTTGCAACAGTAATGGCAATGATACTACACTTTAGAAAAAAGTACTCCATAATGCAGAACTTTACTAGCAATATATAGACATAATCATTTCTCTCTTCCTTGTTTCCATGTTGTCAAAGCTTTTTCTTTTTTTTTAAGCAGAGAGGAAGAGTAAGATGCACTAAAAAAGACTGAAACAAGTGAAGACTGGAATTTAAATATGGCCAAGAAATCAGCATTAATAGACCAGAAATTGCCACTGGGTCTTTAAGAGGATGTTGAGCCTCATGTCTCATTCCAAATAGAGCTCCCCAGCAGCCTGTCGAACCACTCTAAAATCATGCTGACTCTATGGTTCAGCTCTGACTCAGATCTGGAAGTGACATTTACTGAATCATCACCACCACTTCCTGCAGCAAGGAGTACATTTAGGTTTCTCTACCAACTTCACTAATTCTAGAACACACACAAAATACATTCTTGAGGAAAAAGTAACTAATTTCTGCTGGTAAAAATGATCCTTTAATATCTAATCACATAGAATTCTTATTTTCTTGCACTCCCTTCTTTTTTTCAATATAAATTCCTTCCACCACAGTGACACCTTAAATTTTTAATCATCTGAGGAGTCCAGCTCACATGGCCCTATTGTCCTCTTTGCAGCCATACACAGAAACTTTGACTTTCCATGGAGAGCTATGGGCAGTCAGCCACTTATGTAATCTAATACATACACTCAGGCTGTGATAAAACTTAGAATCCAAAGCTGTGGATCAGAATACCATTACGACAGTTATTGATACATAACAAAAAGGTAAAGTCTCTCCTAACAGTTTAAAATATGTGCATATGACCAAAGATAACAGGCAGATACAGGCACACAGGGAGGCGGGGAAAAAACGAGTCAGTGCTGATCGTCTGATGACTAATGGACTAAGCAATTTCCAGATATATGACTTAATGAATTTAGGTGTGTCCTAAGAAACATGCAGTATATGTATTATAGGAAGGAATCTAAAGGCACTAAAAAAAATAGCAGGAGGACAGAAAGCTAAGCTGGTGCTTACCCACTGACTACTCATATGCAATAATTATTTTTTAAGGACTACACATCATTAAGTATTACATCATGTAAGAGCAGGTTAAAATTTAAAATACTCAATACTAGTTTTCAACGAGGAGTCAAGAGGAGTACTTACAGAATAGGCTTTACCCCACCTACAGAGACCTTGGTTTTACACCACATTCATCCTTCCTGTAATGCATTTGAAATTTGCAACATCTGTCTCCTGTTGTTTCTATTTATTTTTTTCAGGGAAAAAATAGAATGAAAACTAAGTTTTCATTCTAAAATTAAGTCAAATTAATTCACTTAAAAGTGGGAGTTCCAAAAGAAAAAAGTTCAAAGTTTTAGGCTGGCCAGCAAAACAACTTTTTCAACAACACTGATAACTTTGCTGTAGAAAAACACATTACACTAGAAGACTGAAGTTGCAAGCAGAAGTCTTTACTCAGAAACATGGATTTTTTTCAGGCAATCTAGGGTCAGGTCATTAAGCACCTTGAATGTAAGGACCAAACTATTTTGGAGTGCTGCTTTAGGAAGCCAGCGCAGAGTACAAAGAGCAGCGTTTGATACTTTTGAAATAACCTTACTGAGTACACTGAGAACAGCCTCTCCCAAGCACTAAAAGCTTCATGTAATGTTTCCAGCAATTCCTAGGGCTCAGAAGATATGAAAACTTTAGGAATATATAAACATGAAGAAAACATTAATGGAATTGTCTAGGCGATGCTATTAACAACTGCTGCTACTCAAGCTTCCTTAAGAATTTCTGTATGTCTAAACCCACACCATGAGTCTGCACCTTCAATTATAATGGCTCCACAGTTATGGACTCTTCTACATGCCTTCTTCAGCCTACCAGTGAGTGATGAGTGCTGCTGAAGCTCAGCTTCAGCTGGCTGTTCTTTTTTCAGGAGCAGGCCACTTTTATGGAATTCTTTAGCGCACATGCAATGAAGGATATAGAAGACTTCATAACATCTGCATGATACTCCTGCCTTTGTCGCGGCCTGCGGAAAAGCTCACCTAGCAGCCACACGTACACACTCTCCATAAAGGGCACAAAGAGCATTTCTCCTTGCTGCATTCCGTAAGCAAAGGACATAAGAGTGAAAGAAAGTTTCACTGGACATGTTCCTCATAAAGATGGCCCCCTCAGACCACCTCGATACATTTCCAATTACGCCCTCTTCTTTTTATTTATTTTCTTTTATTCCCATTATGTTAAAAAAATAAGTAGAAGTTACAGAACTGGCTTTCTAATGATACATCTCTGAGCTGCTTCTCAGTGTTGTTTAGTAACTACTCTTGAAAGCCCCAGATTTTATGACATGACCTTCAGACACAAATATCACTGAGCTCGTAAATGGCTTACCCTTGATGGATTTTTTTCACAGGAATCGCAAAGGACAAATAGTATATAAAAATATATTTGCCTTTTTGAGTTAGATCATCAGTTACTAGCCTGGCATCCCATCTCTAACAGTAGTCAGTAACAGATGACTAAGTAAGAGTATAAAAACAGAGTTATCATATAGTGAAACATCCCCCAAATACTCTCAGCCTTCAACAATCTAGCTCCTGAATCCCTTTTAGTTGTGGTCTACCTTTTTTAAGGAGACCAGAAATGCACACATAATTCAAGATGCAGGAGCATCACCAATACATATAATTGTACAATGTGTAATTGCACTCTGGTTCTTGTTCTCTGTTCCTCTCCTGACAATTCTTTTTATTCATGTTTGGTTAACTGAGCATTGAGTTGAGTCAGTGTAACTGTTCTACCATTGTCAATTTGTACTTAAACAGCATCTGAAGGCATAGTCAGATATTGTACTCTACCATGCTGAAACATCAAACAAATATTAAAGAAAGATTTTGGGGTGTTTAAAAAGGCAGTGGGAGCACAGAAAATACAGATATAGAAAAATATTTAAAAATCAGGGCAATTTTGCAATAAAAAGCAAGAGATACAAACTATCAACTCTCACTGGAATTATTTTGTAAAAGTTTTTGCTACTTTGTAAATAGTTTCCAGTAAAACATCATTAAAAATTAAAGTAGCATAGAAACATAATGAAACAAAGACTGCGATTGAATTTTTCTGATTTCAAATGACTTACTTTGATCTGCGCAAGGGCATCACCAACTTTCACAAGTCTTTCATTGTAATACCACTCTGGTAGTCGTGGCTTATATTTGATCCAAATGTTAAACAAAGTATTTGCTCTAAAAAAAAAAAAGATACAGGAGAAAAGGTTTCAGATTAAACTGGCAGTAGACCTGTCATAACAAGTAAACAAATCAGGAAGACTTCAAATTGTGAGAACTCCTTTCTTCCAAATCTATTTGAACTTCTACACATTTCAAAACAAGTGATCATTAAAACCAGATTTAACAGGCAGACAAGGACATTTCTGGGTTTCATTTCTGTCATCAGTTTTTATCACACATTTTAAATAGGATGAATTTTCTCCCATGTAAATTCTTAATAAAATGTCTTAGTATTAATCTTCTTGTGTTGTTCAAGCACAGTCACAAGTGGAAAATCTTTCTCAACTTTCAGCTAGTATTTAAAAGGTTCTGTCTGAAGCAACAATCTTATATCTTAGACTCAGTGAATTACAGTTCACAGCAATTATTGGACTGCAAACAACAAATGTTATAGAAGGAAAAATTCCCAAAATAACAACATATGTCAGGTAGCTGCAACCTTGAGAACTGGTAGCCATGGAATAAACCATAGAGTTATAGAGTATATAGACCTATGTTATGTAGAGCTCATGGTATACAGAGTTAGACCATCAATCACGAAGAAGAAATGTTCGGGAATTTTAAATTGTAAGGGGCAGGATTCAGAGAGAGCCAACTGACACCCTTGCTAAAATAGAGACGATTTTACGGCAATAGTTATGATGCTCTTCTGCTGCCTCTGTCTATTATTCTAGCCACAGTTGTCATCAAGGATGCCTTTGTGTAACAAATTGCCTATTTTGCTGAACCAGCAAGCCTCACACAAATGGTAACTGACTCTAAGCAGTTTCCCTCTGCTACAGAGACACTGACTACATCGTGCCAGTACTACAGTGCCTACCAACTGTGGTTTGATGGCCTCATGCCCTCATGTGTACAACTTCCCCACACTACACTTGTTTAAGAAAGCTACATTCTAGCTGGAAAAACAGTAACTGATCAGATAGACTGCCAATAAGCACTGGGACTTTTTCATTAAAGAATCCCCTTAGCAAATCATTACCAGTATTGACAACATTCACAGTGTCAGGCATCTCTTACCTATTCTCTTAACAAATCACTTGTACAGAAACAGAGTGCCCTGTGAAACCGCTACAGCTAAATTATTTATAGGTAGCAGTTTATGAGGAAAGAAAACAACTGAAGAAAGATAAATTAACATTTAAAGACATTAAATATATATATTTAAAAGAAATTATAAATTATAAAGATTTATAAACTATAAATTATAACCATTTATAAATTATAAAGAATTATAAAGAAATTTAATATATATATTAAAGAAAAATATCCTTCTAGCTGAATTGTCATGCATAAACCATATGCTTACTGGTGTGAGGTGGCTGGAACTTTTCAACATATCTTAAGACTGGGATGGTAGACTAGAATGCAAGACTCTTACACTGTCTTCTGACATTCAAGAACTTGGAATGCATTCTCAGAGCCTCTCATACAGCTCTTCTTTTCAGCTTATAAGAACACTCCCAATTAAAACAAAAAGCAGAATAAATAACATTTTTTCCACACAGAAAGCTGGGAGCCACCTTCACATTTCAAGGTGAGACAGATGGATTTATGAGAAACCTGTCAAAATGATCTTTACAGCAAAGAATTGCAAAAATCATAACACTTTTTTTTTCTAAAGTATCATCCCAGCACAATTCTCAGTTCTTGAAAGTAAGCAGCAAGGAAATAAGTAGGACATCCTAGAGGTGTATCCTAAAGGAAAAACGCAGTAACAGCACAAACTAGGCCAAAAGCAACAATCAGAATAAAATGTTCTAAGGCATTTTTAAGGAGTTAAGGAAACCACAGCCCAGTGTAATGAAACGCTCCTCCTAAATGGGAATGAGTCCCTCCTGGTCCATCCCTAACAACTAACAGCCTGGGTGGGTACTGACTTCTTATACTGAGAAAAATGTTCCACACCAGTATCTGCAAAGAGGCTCCAAAGCAAAGGAATCTGTCAGGCAGCTGACCAAAGTTTCCTTTGCTGTTAAATGAAGAATTTAGGAAAAGACTTTCAGAGACCAAGAGATTTGATGGATATTATAAGGAAAGGGGGGAAAGAAGGGGGAAAAGAGATAGCAAGAATGACCCTGGATAAAGCTCTGGAAAGGTAAGACTAGTACATTTCTTTAAGACTGATCAAAGTCCCCAGAAATGGTCATCTTCATTTTTTGTTTTGAATGTTCATATTAACACACAAGATTCTTTGATATAATAAACAAGTAACAAATCTGTAAAAAACTGGTTTAGCAAAGCAGTGACAAACCTGACCAGACTTTCAGCTTTAGTGGGAAGATTAAGGTAAACTGATTCTGCTACAATGCCATGACTAACTACAAGTGAGTTCATGACACAGGAATGTTTCTTTGACACAGACAAAAGAGGAGAGTGAGACACTTCCCAAACAACTCCTCAGCCTTTCCTTTAAACAAGCTGTAGGACACCAGAGTAACAAGTTAAGCAAGTGAAGTCTTACAAAAAATAGTGGACTGTTGGAGCTCAGAGATGAAATTTCTTTATCTCCAGCCGTAATAGAAAAAAATTCCCCAAGGTCAACCCATAATAGTGTGCACAGGATAAGGGCCACGTGGCTAAAATCTTTACTACAAGTATAAAGAATTCTCTGATACTGATCAAAAGATGTCTTATTAAATAAGAGTGGCTAAGCCACACAAGATGAGATAAAATCAATATGTCAAGGTAATGCTTCGATGGCCCTGCTGCCAAGAGAAATGGGGCAAAACAACTTGTTTAGTTGAGGAAAAATTACTTTTGATTGCTATTTCTGACTGAAAAGATTTGTGATACCAGTGCAGGTCCCTAGTAATTTTTGTTTCCTACATTAGAACATTTAAGTGCCTAAATTACAGCCTTTCTGTTCACCTATAAACACCAAAGGCTGAAAGAGCTGGATGAATGAAGCTGATAATTTTATTTTTCTAAATTGAACATACTTGCCACGTGGAAACTGGTTTTCTTGTTGCTTGAAGAACAAGAACACTTTGATCTCAATCCATGCCAGGGAAGATAGCTGGACACGTGACATAGCAAGAAGTCTTTAGAACATTTAGGAAAGCATCTGTAATAGCCATTACCTTCAGAAATTCTTAGGACCAGGCAGACTAAGGCTAGTTCTGCAAGCAGCACATGCTCCACTTTTGAGTTATCAAACAATGAAGCAGTAGGGAGAAAAAAACCTGAAATTTCACAATCACAGATAAATAGTCTTGACTTTGCTAGCTGCTTGAATATATGCTAATAATCAGAATTCCAGTCCTCTACCTCTGTACTGTCCCTATACAAATGAAGAATGCCTAGGGATGCAGAGCTACTGGGAGCTTCGTGTTACACAACATTCCCAATGCCCTGGAATTTTGGTAGGGATCATTACCACCAGTGACTTCTGGGACCAAGACCTTGATAGAGTCAGTTCTCATCTCCATGATGAACATGCTCTCATGCCAACCACAGTATGCACGGTCACAGGTCACATCCACAAAATACAAGTTTGAATAAGACTGAGCTTACTTAGGTCAAAATATTTGAGAGGGTGAAGCAAAAAAAAGTTTGGAGACAGTGTTCACAAAAACCGATAACGTGGCACTATATTGCAAACAGGTCAGATTCAGCATGGCCACCTCCCAACCAGAAGATACTAAGAACACATAGAAGAACCATTGTTGGCAATTTTGGTAGTGTCTGAAGCAGCCAAGCAGTATTACTTCTCAGGGGGCCTAGAGAGGATAGCTTTCAAAATAATAATACCTATCAGCTAAAGCTGAAAAACAAGGTCAGAAACTACAAAAAGGCTTCAAAATAGCAAAGCACTGAATTCGGCTGCTGAAGCAACATAAAAAGCCAACATACTGAGATTCAAAACACTTGAGGCAAAATCCTAGAGACTGATACCTGCATGATACATCTAGGCCTAGATCCGATGATGAACATGCCCCATAAACAAATTAGGAATCCAGATAGCTTAGAATAGGAAAGATCTCCAGATCAGACAAAGGCCAGGCTGCAGAATCTGAGTACCTTCTGAAAATGTATACCTCCTTCAGAGTAGGGTAATTTGTGGACTGCTTCCAGGAAACTACTGAGTGAAATATGCAAGGGTAGAAGCTGCACCTAAGTGGTAAGGTAACCACCCCGTAACCTAACTCCTATGCTGTTTTTGAATGAACTTTTGATAACCTGGGGAACTTGTGAGGTTTATGTTAAAGACCTGTAAATTTAGAACAGAGTAGTGTTCAGATAAAAACAACAGAAAATGAACTATTTATCTTAACAGAAGTAGTTGAGCTCTTATATCACAATGTACTTAAAATGCAGCAGGGAGAGCTACATGAGAAATGCACAGTCTGTAAAAGACATATGCATGCACTATGAATCATACACTGATTCCAGTTGCTCTATCTTAACTGCATTACAAAATTTCGACTTATGCATACCCACAGATATGCATGTATGCGAGCAAACAAATATGCACTATTATACTTGCCATATGCTCAGCCTGCATCTATGTGTATAAAAATATACCAACGTAGACAGAGACATATGCACAAAAAGAGCCGTGTGGCGTTATCCTGGTGTAGCCCTACTTTTGAAGGCATGTACGTGCCCACAAGCGTTCACCCTCGCACACAGCCGCACACGCTGGTGGGCTGCCAGTCCCTCCAGCACTGTGAAGGGATTTTCCCACCAGGAAGCTCAGGCAGCTCTGACAGAACCAACAAGTGGTGCTGCCAACTTCCACAGCCCCTTGTGCTTTTCCCCTAAAGCACTGACGTGTAGAAAGTACTGGAGGGGGAAAAAAAGCAGTGTTCAGATTTCTGAGGGGTTTTCGTTACAATGAAAACCTAAAAAAATAAAAAGGAAACGGATTGCCGGTCCTTTGGCACACTGCTGGGGAAGTTTGTTCGGCGAACAAACTCGTGGCTATCTCCCAGTCCAGGGGACGCAGGGTTCCCAGCCCAGCCCGTGGCTGCGGCGTGAGGAGGGAGCCGAGCAGGGGCGTGCGGGGCGCCGTGGCGGTGCCCGGCGGGCGGGAGAGGGCAGCCCGGGAGCGGCGGGGCGGCGGCGCGGACAGCCCCGCAGGGCGGCTGAAGGAAGAGA
>NW_008238664.1:9831327-9853746 GCF_000691975.1 Corvus brachyrhynchos
CCCCGGCGCGGCCGCGTCGCTGTCTCCGGGCAACGGCCGCGGGCAGCCGCCCCGCGGGGCCACCCTGGACAAGCCGGGAGGTACCACTTGGGCCGGGTTTTCCACAGCCTTTTTTCACCAGGGATGGCACTTCGCACTTGCTGATTGTGTCACTGTGCCTACTGCACGGCTACGCATAAAAGAAGAAAGTGTGCTTATCCGCTAAATGCTTATATTTGCCTATTTAAAAAAAAAAAGGTGGCAAACTAGGAAACTACTAGCCCGTGTTTATGTTAGAGAAGGTGCCTATAGCAACCTATGTGTTTTGAAGTTTTTTAAAGACATTGTAGTAAAGAGGTTTGGGAAGGATGTGAAGGAAACTGACTATGTTGCCATGCTCATCATCATGGTGAGCGTAAGAGACAGCTGAACTGGAAACATGAAAGTGAAAGAAATGTGGTAAGTGAGCAGAGAGTCCTGGCAACCTGGGCCTTTGGAGGCAGTTTCTTGACACTCAATGGAAAAGGATCAATAGAGACTGGTAAAGCGAAGAAACACTTAAAAAGTACATCCAAGTAATTCATAATGACAGCAAAAGAAGTATCCTTCCAACAGCTGGAGACACACAGCATCAGCATGCTGAATCACTGGAATCAGAAAATACTGCATTAGCAAGGTCAAAGAAATGACATGGGAATCATCTAGATACTATTCTTCCTTGGAAAATTGGGAAGATGCAAAAATATTATTAATTTATGACTAATGTGTCTGACTCATTTTACACATTGGTTTTGTATTGTTACCTGCTGGGAGATGTGTGGATCCATTGTCCAACAGGTATTGTGTGACTATAGGAAGATCTAGTGATAATGGCTATGCATTTAGGTGGGAGCAAATTTAGACAAAGCAGAAGAGGGAGTGGGTTCCTCAGATATCTGTGGAGGAGGTAGAAAATTAAGTCTGCAATGAAAAGACATGGCAAAAAGATTTTGATGCAGGAATTTAGAAGTCACTGTGTTCGAAGACAAATTTTACAGAACAAATGAAATATGAGAACTTGGCTTGGACAGCAACTACTGCAACATTTAAAGATTTTGCCTGTGCTTTGCCATGCTAACCAAAGAACTCCCTGTGATGGATACCGGATGACTAATAAAGCACTGGCCTCTTGGGAAAGGTGGCCTGTGCCACTGTAAGTATTGCTGGTGGCATCCGTTTCAAGTTCCTATGAAGCTCTGAGCTAGTTTGCCTCACTAGATGGTGCTGCATCCCAAAGGGCTGATGTTCACATAGTGCTGTTCTCAAACCAGCAGTGCCTAGAAGCTTCAAGAGGAACTTGAGAGACTGGAAACGAGACTGCTGAGTAAAACTTTACATATCTCTAATATTTGGGTAGCAGATGGTGGAATGAATATAACATTTGCAATCTGGATTCGTTTTTCAGCCATAGAAACAAGCTGAGTCAAGCAAAACAGTAAAGAGAAAGGAAGGATAGCCATTCCCCAAAGGGCAAGATTGCAGAACTGTGTAAAGATAAGGCCTTATCCACTGGGAGGTTAACCAGGGCGTAGCTGGTCAGCCAGCTCATGAAGAGTGATCAGTCTAAAATTCCTGGGTGAGAGTTCAACATGATCAAAGTATGCAATCCCTGCTAGGTGGAGGTTTAATGTATGGAGGGCAGTTCTCAGCACCCAGGGTGGACCATAGCAAGGAACTACACTGCCACAAACACTATGGTGTGTATGTTATTTCAATTTTGGATGCTTACAATATTGATTCCTATTTTACTGTTCTGAGGAAGACTCGAGTTTAAACTTCAGATAGCCTCCATCTAACATTTAGTGCATTGAACATTTAATTGGGTCCAAAAGTCAAAAAGGCTTATAGATAAATGGTTAGAACCTTTTAACTTCAGAAGGAGTATAGATTCTTCAGAAACATTCAGCTTGTATAATCTGATCTTTACAGAGAAAAGCCTGGTGTATACAAAACAGTAAGAGAGTGATGGCTACTGAAGTTGCAATCATGATAGGATAATTTCCTCAAAAGATAGAGCATACTTGTATGACTTAGAAAGTTTATAGCAATTCTTTGAATTACATTACATTAGGGTCCCTACAACCTAAAAAATGTGTTCTGTTGATTAGGAAGCTAATGATTTATTCATCATTGGTAGGTGAACATTTAGATAGCAATTTGAATTACAGTAACATTAGGGAGAAGGTAGGATAGATTATAAAGCATTGGCATGGACAGGATCCCAAGAAATGGAACTTGAGGAAATCCCCTAACCCAAGCATAGAGGGTATAGCAACCTGTGTTTAATACCACCGGGTCAGATAGAGGGAAGCTGCCTCAGAAATAGAAGCACACACAGAGAGTTAACTTAGCAAAAACCCATATAGGAAGTGTCTGCTCTCATGGCTATGGGGCTAAGAGTATGCTTGAGCTGGAAAGGAGGAAAACCTTGCTGTTAACTCATCAAGCTGCCTGCTTACTTCTCATGTGTCAGTTCCTTGTGTGAACAGCAGTGGTTACTAAGAGCAAACAAAGGGGGGAAACACTCAATGATCACAGCAGAGTGTGCAGTGATATCTGGGTATAGGGGCTGAGGTAACGTCTGTTGCACACTATCTAGTACATCAAAGTTTGTTTCCTATGGATAATTTGGAGATGCATGTTCAGATCCCTTTCTAGGATGCTTGCAGCAAATGTGCACTTGAATTATGGTGCCTATAGACTTTGATATTCAGAGACAAGAGGCAGCCAGAGATGCTGTATTACCAGACTTCTGCAGGGTAACTTGACAGTCCACAGAGATTTGAAAGGGCTTCACTTACGTCATCTCCTCCTTGATGCTTTCAGGAAAAATAGTCTGAGCTGAAAAGATTCTGTGCCACCACTTAGTATCTCAGGCTGATAGGCTAATGAAGACACGAGAATTTAAAATAATGATTAACACACTTATGTACTACATATTCAAAACTGGAATCTGAATTTACTCTACTTGCAGTATGCCTGCCTGATCCTTAGAGCCAGTGGGAATCCACTTTGTGTAGGCTGTTCCCCTTTGAGTAGGAGTGAATTGTTGGATTCAAAAAGTAGAAGAAAAGCTAGAGAAAGAAGCAATAGCAGGTGTGTACTGATTCTTATGGAGAAATTCAGTTTGTGAGTTAGTCAAGCAAAACAAGGTCAAGGAAACACAATGTCTAATATGACAGTACAGCATTTGCTATTCACATGCTATAGGGGAATCATATATGATACAAAGTAATAGCTCTAAGTTCCCTCATAAAGGTCCATAAGAAGCCATCAAACACCTGGAAGAAGTGAACTAAGTTGCTGAATGCCGGGAGCACTGGCACTTTATAAATGTAAAGAAGTAGTCCAATGGCAGGGGGAAAAGGAAGAACTTGTACAGAGCTTACAAGAGGCAAAACACATGGTAGAATTAATATACCTTCCAAATAATTAACTGTACAGGAAGCAGAGAGGTGCAGCAGACCTGCAAGCTTCTTGCTACCACCTCCTGTGGCACTTGTCTATACCTACACTTATGAGACAGATATGGGAATACTGGACCTTTATGGGCAGCTATAAGAGATTAGAGTGAGCATTTCCTTCCCACCTCCTTGCTTCTGGGCTGTTTTTGGTAAAGCTGCTGGTGGCTTACTGATAGTGTCTTTAGGCTCAGATGCCTTACTTAAATCTGCCTTTACACTCAATCAAAATTTGTGGATTCCTACCCTTATCTAAGGGCTACTTAGTACCTTCCCACAGGAAAGTTAGTAAGGAGATGAGAGTCATGTTTTGAAAGGATTTGTTGTTTTTTTGCTGCACCATGAAGAAACGGGTCCTGAACTAGGAAGGTTCATGCCTGGTTGCAAAGGTAGGGAAATGTGAAAAGATGGTGGGAATGGCTTACTTAGGACACCATACAGCTTTTCAAACAAAATAGCAGTTCTTTACTGAGACAGTGACACATATTTGTAAAATATTTCAGTACTCTTCCTGTCAGTGAGCAGTGTACACAATTTATCAGAAAATGGCATGGTTTCTGAACTCTGGAACATAAATCAACAAAGTACCTGAGACATGTGTGTCTTTTGACAAGCAATTGATGGTCTTTAAATATATAATGAAAGCAGAACTGGGACAGTTTTAATGCAAGTGAATCCTAGGAGAAGGAAAATGCTAAGTTTTTTACTTGAAAATGGTTCTCGACTTCCTTTCTGATCCAGTTTGTTGTAAGAGGAAGGAAAAGGAGTGATCAACACAAGAAAGAACTGCAATGGCTGAGAACTGTGCCAGTGCCAGGTTCTTATGGAGCTGCGTTCAAGCTTGGGGTGACAGTTGTCTCTGTGTTTTTGTTGAATCATATGAAAGGCTTCAGTGCCAATCTCTAAAGATGAAGTGAGAGCTTTCAAGGTTATAATATATAAAAGTTGTTTTTTTTCTTTTAAAACCTGGGTGTGAATGCTCACAGAAAGGTTTTCTTGGTTTCCTTTTATCATTAGGAAAATATTCTTAGGCATATAAATTAATCTCAGTTGACTTGCAGAAAATGGGAGAAGTGATCTTGTTCAGCTGATTTTTCCCCCCACTGCAAAGAAAGTGTAGGAGTGTGTAATGTTTGTGTGAACAATCTGTGAGATTTGACTCACCCACTCAGGTTGTATCGTTATGCATTGAGTGGGTTAAGCAGTCTCTGGGGAGGGAGATACAGCAGGGGTTTTATATAGCTGCTTGAGTTTGTAAGAGGTTTAAATTGAAACATGACAGATTCTGAGATCTTCATTATGGACTTAAGTACCAAAGGTAGCAGTTGGAAATATGAAAATCCATGAGAGACTTTCCAAAAATGGAAATACTGCTTCAAGGAGAGAGTTTACCTACAGTTCATGTTATTTTCTTAATTTTTTAAAGATATACTTTATTCCAGTTTACAAATAAATTCTACTCAAGTAGACATCAACTGATGATGAGGTTATTTTGCAAAGACTTCTAGGAACCTGCAAATATTTAATCTGAGAATGTACTATTTTCAGTTCACTAGACAGACCATGGAGGAAAGTTCGTGTCTCACTCAAAGATCTTGTCTCAAATCTCAGGAAGCTGTAGGGGTTCTTCTGGTGCAGAAGCTACAGCTAAGGCTGGTTTAGAGCAATAGTAAAGATGTCTTGCAAAAAAGCCCTGTAAGTCCCTTCCAATCATGAAAAAGTGAAAGTATGCACAAGATTTTTAGTGATGTGCATGGAAGCTGCATTTTAGAAAGACGCTAAAAATGTGGAACACTTAGGTGTGTGTATAAAAAAGCTAGAGAGAGTCCTTAGCTAAAGACAACATCCAATTTATTTAGCAGAGATGGCCAAGGTAGTTTTTTGCCATGGAATGTGAAGTAGCAGAGATGGAGTGTGGAAATTATTTCTATTTTAGCTACATTCAGCTTAAGCTGATTGCTAGGAGGCCATCTAGTAGTTAGATTTGATTTTGGAAGAAAAAGTGATGGCGTGTTTTGTTTAAAATATATTTTCTTCATTTCATAAATATTCTCAAGACAAACATTGAATGAGAGGAAGTATAGCCTATTCCAAGAAATAAATTAGTTCTGAAGATTTTCCCAAATTCTCCTGAAGCCAAGTATGACAGTGCATTTTTATTCATATTCTCCTGATGCACATTTGCTGTTTATAATTCTGAGCTGCTGCAAATGCTGTAGATAGAAATGATCCTGGGGAAATTACACTATTGTTTGTATATATAACTCCTGAGTAGCCAAATGCATCCTTATCATAACTCTGTTGTGCATTTGGTCTGGGAGTATTCACAGGATCAAAATAGACTCTTCTAGGAATTAACCATTGGCAACAAAAGGACACCCAAAATAACCTGGTGATGCCCTCTAGTATTTTTAGATCAATGCATTTCTGTTCAGGTCTTTTCTTACTGCATTACAGTATGAATTTTGAAACTTTTTGACAACATTGCTTCCATTTTCCATTCTTACTAGTTTTGCACTTGCTTGCAAGAATATTTCACTCCAAGATCAAAGTATCTGCTGATTGAGGTTTTTTCAAGCAGCTGACAGAAGTTGTTTTGGACAATAGCCTGACCTTGGACTAGGAGATTTAGCAGCCTGGAAGTCAGCAATAGAAAATGACACAATGTGGAAGAGTAGTTATTTTTTGGTTATTTAGCATTGCTTATTCAAGAAAGTAGGAAAAAAGAAATACTTGTTTTCACACAGTTATTTGGATTTTTCATATTTTTCAACACTTTTAAAAATATTATATGTAATTATATTTTCTAGTTTATTTTTTCTAATACTATAAACCATTCTGATCTTTTGATATGTATGATTTCTAATAATTATATATGTGATTATGTAATTGTGAACTTTTATCTTAATACTTTAGAATTTTAGAAAATTAATGTTTAAGAACAAGTAATTTTTTGCATTCTACATACATGTGAAAAGATTAAAGAAAAATAAAATTGTAATCTTTACCCTTTTCTCCCTCAGAATTTCAAATTAACAAAAGTGAAAAATTGTCTTTTCTCTACATGATGACACCTTAGGAAAACCAGAAATTGCTATTAGCACTTTACCATGTTTAATTGATGCAATAAAAAAAAGTAGTTAGATCTTGGCCTCACAAATGTAGATGAAACTTTCGCAGCAAGTTTTGAAAATGTTACTAAAATGCTTTCAGGTGGACATATGGCTCCTCATCTGTTAGCTATGGATACATTAAAATGGCCATTTGTTAGCTCAGTGGGTCCACTTCATCTACTCTGGCATATTTATTACATTTAGAGACAAAACCATGGTATTTACCATTGTAGAATCAAAGTAAATGGGCTAGATTGTATTCCTTCTTCTGTATTGTTAGCAATAGACTTGCTTCATAAATTATTCTTAAAGAAGAAAATTTTGTTAGGTTGTACCTGTATAATTCCATTATAAGGCTGACAGAATGGTTCCTAAAAGAAGGCAGACAGAACTTCTCTGAAGTAAAGCATTATACATCCATCTGGGTAAGCACAAAAAATAATTTAGATATAATTTTGTTATCAGAAACATAATCACTAGGTTTCAAACATAAATAAAAAAATTCCATGATAATTTGGAGGTGCATCTACATTAGCAATTTGGTTGTGATCTTTTTGATCTTTTTGATCTGGTTGTACACTTTTGTAGCATCCCCAGTTCTGCACTTGTTGTATGTTACAGAATGACCTTGAGTGCAAGGGTTGGACTCCCTCTGAAATGTGCTAAGCTGAAATGTGCACTCCACAAGCACATCTGACATCCCCTAACTGATACCAGAGATTCAGTCTCTAGGAACAGACTAGGTAAAACCCCCAAAATGTGTGTTATGTGAATATCCAGTCTCCGTGACTAGTTGTTTCACAGTTAACATCTGCTCTGATTACTCTATTTTTCTTGTTAATATAGGTATGGACTACTTTGCTAATTGGGGAAAAAAATTTCTTTTGAAGCAGGATGAAAATCAATGATGCCATTTCTGGAGAGCTGTTTTTTAAAATAGCTATACTTGAAGACACAGCCTAAGACACCACTGCTATCTGCACTTTTCTTTGCAGACAGAGGTGAGGGAAATGCTTACAAACTTTAAGCCACAAGTTAAAAATTTTCTACTTGTCACAGAACTACATCTTCTGTCTGTCTTCAAGAGCTAAAGAGAAGATTTTTAATGTCTCCTCAGTACCATTAACATAGAGGACAAAACTGCAGTGATTACAAATACCTAACAAAACATGCCAGTGCATTGTGTATGGTACCATATCAGTTTCCAGGTTAAAGTTTACAAATAGGGCCTATGACCCTGGTTTGTAGTTTGTCTCATGATTTAGTTAAGAAGAAGGACCACTTCTTTAAGCTCTGCTACAAAAAGTGTTCTCCAGCTCTGGAAAAACAACATCCATTTCTTTATATCTTTGGTGTATTTCCTTTAAATGATAAACTTAATGCATCATGTACTTTCCTAGGAGCCTCCATTTTTTCTAGGCTACCCTCCTTAGGCCATCTACATGTAAATGCTGTCCCTCAGCCAGAGACCACTGTGTCTGTGCAGCTCGGCTGATAGGCAGCAGATCAGTCACTGACTATAGGACTCAGTGTGATGGCTCTGTTCCCACTGTTTCATTACAATCATTTGCAGGGGCCAAGAGAATAGAGAGTCTGCACTTATCATGCAGCAGATATGCCTTGTTCCTCCTGAGAACCCATAATAATTTCTTTAAAACACATACTAAGACACATGAGAGTAATGTTTATTCTACTGTAATAGTGCTCCTCCTGTTTGTTCAGCTGTCCCAGCAGTACCCACCTAGCCCTTTTTACCATTTATATGATCTGTAGTTTGTAGGAGTCTGATCATTCAGGGACAGTGAAAATTGGTGTGTTTTCAGGAAGGCATAAGAAGAAAAGGAAATCAGTTGATCAGTGCCATAATGCCAAATCCCAATTTCAGTGAGAGGTCAGATGACTCTGTTTCCAGTTCTGATCTGACACCAGATGTAGCATCTGAGCCAGCTCTAAGCAGGCTTAGCCACTTGGCACAGGACTGATCAGTGTGGAAATACCAAAACAATGTAATTACAGCAGAAGGATGTACCAGAACAGTCTGTCTCTGAAGTCAGTGTATCTGGGATCACGCTGTGTATTTCTGATTGGGTGCTACTTTGCATAGTGTGGGTGCACATTTAATGGCCAGTATTCACAGTACCACAGGTGCAACAGAGTGAAGGATCTGAGAATGTATAGGCATGGAGATGACAAGAGGGGAGAGACTATTGTTAATGGGATGCAGAAACTGTGATTTGCCTTGGAAAGCTCAAGGCCTGTAAGATGTGGCATCTGGCATACAGGGAGAAGGAAGTATAATAGATGATAGTACAACTTCTGTTGTAGTTGTACAGGATGAAAAACAGCATGTGACTAGTACTCTTTTTTCAGGGCAGAAGAGGAGGAAGCCAAGACAGAATAAAGGTATTCACAGAAAGCACTGGACAAGAAGGCAGAGACAGAACAAAAGAATGTAGGGACATGAGAGGAAAGGAAAGGAAAACGGTCTGCAGCATCCTAAGTGCCTGTGATGTTTAAGAGTAGGGTCCTCAGGAGGAGAGTCTTCCCTTAAGAGGAAAAAAAATCATGCCTTTAACACTGATGGAAATAGGTCTCTCAAGTACATCTCCAGAGGTTGCGCAGGATAGTGAGAGACAGTCTGGACAGAAGATGAAAATACATAAAAAATTAAAAATAATACCTTCTTCAGAATCCTTCCTAAAAGAGATACTTTCATATATGTTTGTTGTGCTCAGGGGTTTTTGGGCAGAGAAAAGGATAAACTTAGCTGTGGCAACTTTAGTCCCTAGCCTTTATTTCTCAGGTCGAAAGTTGGGCCAACTGACCTTTGATAACAGCAACACTGACTAGTATCTAGCTCCAGCTCCATGCCTGATAGTGATGCTGGCTGCCTTCAGACATTAAAAGGGGAGTTCCAGGCTCATTTTCTAAGGAAAAGAGCCTTAATTCTTGAGGTGGTTTTTTGGTGTTTTGTGGGGGAAGGGAGGAGCTGGAAGGGGGGCTGTTTGGTTTGTTGGTTTGGGTTTTTTCCCTTTTCGTTCTTGTCTTTGGAAAAGCTTTTGCACTGTTTAAAAATAAAAATTAAGACTTCTAGCAGAGGCAAGGCTGGTGGCTAACCTTACTGCTTCTACAGTTTCCATTATCTAAGCTTTTCTTTGGAGCAGTAACTGGAAAAGAGTGGGAGTGCTGAATGGGAAGGTGAGGGGCCCTGGCAGATCTCTGCAGTGCAGGTGGAGCTCCCTCAAGCCTCTGACTTATATTTTCTGAGTCAGAGAATTCAAGGTTGATGGTGGCAATTATGTACGCTGGGTACAACAGAGATCTGAGATAAAGAGATAATGGTCTTACTTATAATAAGAGAAAGGCAGTAGCTGAGAGCAGTAGAAGAAGAAAGCAAGAAGAAAGGAAAAACATTAAGTGGGAGTAAGTAGGTCAAGGCATATATTTTAGCAATGGTGCTGGAATTTCAGGTCTTTAAACTTCTTCAACAGGTGACACTTCCCCCCTGGGACTCTGTAGCTATTAATATGGAAGCAAGACATTAAAATGTAGAGAGACAGTCTGGCGCTTAGTCCCTGAGAAGTTTGCAGACAGGGACCTGTTGGAAACTTCCTCAAGGAAAAGTGTTTTGCCCTGAGGCTACAAAGGGTGGAACATATTTTCAGGGTTGTTCCTAAGCAAAGGGACCCAGGGAGGTTCAGACCAAAATGATCTTCTCTCCCTGAGTAAGCTGTAAGAGGTCCCAGTGTGTTTTGGAAGGCTTGAAGATGTTGCTGTTTGAAGTGTTACAGGATGAATTTTCAGGTTCACCCTGTTGGAGCCTGAATTATTTGATAATGCCTACACTACACTTCTCTTACAGCTTAGGGATATCTCTGTATTTTATTAACTTTCTCAGTAATACATTTGTTATCCAGCTTTGGGCTGGTGACTGCATTTTGTGTTAATTTTTTATTTAATTTTTCTTTTCTATTTTTTTTCAAATGTTGCCATCTAATGTGAGGTGGTTACTGCACTTTAATAACTGAAATTACTGTAGCATTTTGGAAGTAAACACTTGATCAGTAGTTAGGCTGAATCCAACTCCTTTTAAAAGGCCAGTTACCCAATGACACGTCACCTGTGGAGTTAAAGAATATCAACAGTAGCCTGAAGCTATTCAACACTGTACTATTCAATGAGTAGATAAATTTGTTAGACTTCAATACTAATAGTTCCTCAGGCATCATTACTGTATATAAATTTATTCCTTGGGGTTTTTTCTGTTCTATGCATTTCTGTAGCACCTCTATTACAATAATTAAGTACATCTCCATCATTTGCTTTGACTGTTATTTTCAAGAGGTAATACCTCAAAAGTAGACACAATTACATTACTGAATAATGCAAACAACAAGAGATATTTATAGAGAGGAAAAAGAAAATACAAGCTAATGGCTAGCTCAACCTTCATTAAATACAAAATGTAACAATTATGGTAAGGTTTCCAAATTCCTTAAGTGTCCTATATTGCCTAAGGCCTTTTTTCTCAACCCTAGAGCTGTGCAGCCCCTGCATTTAATATGCACAATAACTTTTCAGAGGAAAGGAGATTTTTGCATTTGCAGGTGCATATGCATTAAGTAAAACAGTCCCTAGCAAGTGGTGAGTAAAGTTCTCCAGATAATTTCTTCCTCAGTAGGACCTGCAAAAGTTAGAAACACACTGATTTCTGAATGCCCTCGTAAAAGTCACTGTGATGTCAGAATTTTATTTTATCTCAACTCAGTCTATCCTGCTCAGCACCTCAGGCATCTTCTCTTTAGTAGTTATTTGACATCCATCATTAGTACACACTATCAGGATGTCCTAGTGCAAAGCACTAAAAGGCATCATGGTGAATGATTGTATCACTCCAGAAGATACTATCTGTCTTTTAAAAAACTCTTCACTGCACCTGCCACATGAGTATGTCTTCACAGGATAAACTAAAGGAAAAAAATACCTTAATTTTAGTTCTCTAGTTTCTGAGAAACAGGAAATACAAAAGGAAATTAGAACACCCAGCGCTCTTGGTAATAATTATCATAGACATTTGAAAAACAGTCACACAGAAAAGAATATGTGCAGAGTCAGAGACTGCATTGACCTCCCACACTGCCAAGTTCTTTAGAATTGCTGAAATTATAAACAAAGTAAAAGCTCTTCTTTCCCAAACAGCCGCCTCGATGTCACTTGTTTCCACATTCCGGCTTCTGTCGCTGCAGCCCACACTTTCTCTGTTGCTAAGTGCTTTAGGCTTCTGCAATATGTTCCAGCAGCTCCCTGTTTCTCTCATATCTCCAAAAGTGCTATCATCTGAGAGCAGAATATCTAGGTTTATCTGACATGGCAAGAAAAAAAGATTAAACTGTACAAATTACAGATCCTTAAAGAGCACTAAAATTTTCCATATGAAAAAATGTCTTTGTAATCTTGCATGTCGTTTCATAACATTTTGTTAGAACATGTTTTCAATTCACAGTAGGATATGTGAGGGATGAGGGCACATTATGGCTCCTGGGAGCAGCTGTAACTAAATCTTGACTGTAAGTGACAATAGCAGCACAGAGCACCGGGTACTTGCAGACGCTTACATCAGTGCTGCCACTGAGCTATGCAAATAAAGAAGCCCATAAATAAATGGAAATCATAGGGAAAGTGGGGAAAAAAAGACAATACAACAGTTAAGAGTTTATATAATTTTGTAATGATATTGGTAAATATAGACTGTTGCAATTTTTCATCATTCTGACTCAAACACTGTTTGGTTTCTTCTACCCTAATAGCAGGCACACAGTAGCTTCCATTAAGGAGAGAATGTTATTGTCACAGTTATTCACCCAGCTATGTCCGCCTTTTTTTGTCTTGGTGAGTAGGCATCTTACTGAGTGCAGTTTTCAGCCTGTGTGCCTTTACCCACCCTGGGGTACAATTCCACAGCTCTCCCTGTATCCTTGGCTACAGTACCAGCATACCTACTATTGTGATTGCTGGCAGATTTTGCTGTATCTTTCCTTCAAGTTAGGATGAGCAACATTAGCTCTTTAATAGTGATTAAAGAGCTGTCTTTAGTGATTAAAGAGCTAACATATGTAATTAAACTGTGTGGGCATCCCCCTTATGAGATACAAGAAGCATTCTAGGTACATTTTTAGGTTAGATTCGGCATTTCCCAAAGCCAGCTCAAGGTACAGAAAAGTAAGCAGTATTTTCAGGAGAAAGTAATTCAGCACATAAGGACTGGATTGGTAGAATGAAATAGTTGATACTAAGGCACCTCATTTTTCCATGATATATGTTTTGGGGGTTTATTCTGGATTATATTTAGCCTGGTCACTGGAGCCAAACACCTCCGCTACACATGTTTCAAAGCTTTCTGAGATGAAGTGTTAGGTATGTACTAGAGGACCTTGTGATGATGCAGCTCACACACTATTTTGGAACCTCTTGTCCCCATTAGCACTAGAGTGAATGTGGAGCAGATTTGAAGCAGAGCTTCTGTTTTCATTTCCTCCTGAAGGAATTCAGTTTGTATGCACCAAAACCGCTTTGAGAACTGAAACACCACATGGTAAGTGGAGACAATGACAAGATTTTCCTTCAAACCACACTGTTGCTTTGAAACTAATTGCTAATGTAGACACAGCCTTTTTTGACAGTTGATGAGGGAGCAATCTGCAGGTTCTGCTAGGGCCTAGGAGACCAGATCAGCTGCTTTAGGCTGAATCTCTTCCCTCCATATAGACCACCTTTCAATATCACTGCAGGCCTTCCTGCTCTCCTATCAGTGCTCTGTGTTATTCCTCTTCCCACATCCATTCTCATTCTGGAAAAGATCCCTGGCCTGCCCCAATTACCACCCACATGGAAGGTACAGGAAGTGACCTGTGGCTGTAGAAATGATGCAGGCTGCAGAGTGAGGACAGGCAGCTGCCTGAAACATGAGCATGGAGATGCCATAACCAAAGAGAAGTGAGATAAGTGTATCTCTAGGGTTAGGTGGGCATACATAGGTTGGTAGAGAGGGGTGTCAAAGCCCACATGACTTCCAAAGATCTGCTGTGTGGAAGGTGACAGCTGTTCAGAAAGCCTCACAGACATCGACTTGGACACAATCACTATATATCCTTGAGAACTTGATTTGTACCTGTGAGAAGCCTAGTATCAACAAGAAGCAAGAAACCATAAACAACTGATGAAGAATGCACAGCTGTTTCAGGGAGGCTGTTGCTTGCTTAGATTTGTTTTTTAATGGGTGTTAGCTGCAAGTAACCAGTAGTTTTGTGGGGTGTTAATGTAGAAGCCAATAGAGACATAGCACGAGTGTCTAACCACTGTATAAAAGAGGCTTTATAGAAATAAAGCATGCATTTGCATTTGCCACTGCCTGGAGTTGTCAGTGTATATAGGTGTCATGACCCATCTCAACAGTGACACTGCTGCTTTTTTTTTTACACCTCAGCCTCCTAAAACATCACTGGCAGTTCACAGTACCCTGACACTTCCCTGAAACAAAAAAAATCCCCCCCTCCCAGTGTCCCCATTTCTTATTCTGAAATAGCTCACTTGGTCCTGCTGCAAAATTAGATTAACCACACAAATACAAAATTTCTAAAACCATGTTTCAGCAAGATGCTTTCCCTCTGCCTCATTTCCCCCACACAGAGGGAAAGAGAAATTCTTGTTAAATCTCTCTGGTTTCTCTGGGTTCCTGGACCTCTTTTTTGCCTCCAGACATGTTCTTTTAATAACTGTGTGCTGAGACAAGAGATATCTTGCCTCTGCCTTCATTCCCTCAGTTAGTCTATGCCTGAAACCAAAGCTGATAACTACTCTTTTCCTTAATCAAAACCCGGGATGGGATGTTCTGTTGCTTGACATCTTAAAAGCTTCTTGTGGAGGGCTGGGCTCAGGACACACTCCACTCTACCCTAGTGTTAAATGGCTGGGTTTATTTTGAAGCAGAGAAGAATACCAGTCAAGGCAGGCAATATGCAGCAAATAGCAACTACAAAGCAGTGTAAGAATCAGCTGAAAAGCATGCTCCATCCCCTTCTACCCAGACAAATAAATGGCACAGCCCCCAACAACCATGTAAGGAGGGGGACACACAGCCCCTGCATCACTCTACTTCCTGCTTCTTTTCCCCTGAAGCACTGCTTAAACTAAGTAGATTTTACAACGTAGTCATATGCTCAACTTGCTAATGATCAGCTCAGTGTAAATATCAACACATTACTGCAGAGAAGCTCAAATGTCATCGTAACCGCTCCCTTGGATCACTTCAGCTTGGTGAGGGACAGAGAGAACAAAGGTGCCAGAAGACAAACAGGTACCCTACAGCAAGCATAGAAGAGTAGAAAGGAGAGAGGCAAAACAATGAGAGAGCTGGTAAAGCCAGGGTCACCTGGAGTGTAGAAAAGTAGTTCCCTACAGAGCAGCTGCAGATCCACACAAGGTGATACCAGCAACACAGTTTTCAAGATTTTTCCATGTAGAAAGACCTGAGATAGAAAAAAAATACAGGAGCAGTAGTAAAAAGTTTTGAATTCAGCTGACAAGGGCCAAAGGCAAGAAGTGTTCACATAGTTCATCAACTGGCATCCAATTAAAACAAACCAAAAAGTAAACCCCCAGCTGTAAGGGACAGCCATTTGACATCTTTGCTGATATGCTCCTATGAAGGGCAACGAATAAGGGGCAGAAGCGACCTGTATCTCATGCGTAAGGAGATTAATGTAGGAAGCACTGAGATGTTGTATTGCAGTGCTGTGCTTGATACAATTGCAGAAAGAAAACTCTCACCTTTCCTTGTAACAACTACAAATGTCTCTTTAAGGGCAGTGTACACAGATGCAGTGTATTCCCTGAACTCTATTCTTGTTATGTTACTAAGATACAACTGTTTCTACAGAGAGCTTATTGGTGGGCAAAATAAACTGTTTTGATGAATTATAAAAAAAGCTAAATTAATTTTTCAAAATAAAATATTGCATGAGAAGGCTAATGATATGAAATCACACCAACATAGAATTCCAAGTACATAGTTACTGCCTCTTTTTTTTTTTAATTTCTAGTAGAGATTCATCCTAGGTTTTGTATGGTCTATAAACTGATATAAATTTCTATCTGTAAACACTTAACTAACTCTAAAGCCATGCATGTAGTGGCTACAAAAGCTCCAACTGAATTTTTGTTTGTTTTTAAAAGGTAAGTATAATTGTGCAGCAATTTACTGTGGAGTATAAGTATCTGCATGACCAGGAATATGCCATGTTGTGAAGTGAATAAAAGAGTTTTGAAATGTAGAATGGTAAAGCAAAGAAGGAGAGAACAAATAAGTATGTTAAATAAAGCTCACCATTTAATTTTAACATGCTTCTGTGTAACAGCTAGACTCTACAGATGACAACTAATAGATATGTGGGGGATTGTGGTATTCCTGCTTCTTTTCTGTTTATAGCTCTAATTATTTTATACTGTGCTGAAACAGATCTTGAAAAATGCTGGGCTTGACTTAGAGAATAGTTTAGTTCATCAATCGGCGATTAGGCAAAGCAAGCAGCTACACAAAAAGTAATTGGTGAGGAATTCCACACTTAAATCAATTTGAATTTGAGTGACTTCTTTTTTTTTATCTTTACATCTGTAGAAATTATTAATCTCATTTGAAGATACACTTTGATATTTTCAGTGTCAGAAATGTTCTGTAGGTTACGTATCAGTTTAATCAATTGTCTTATTCAACATTAAATGCACATGTAGCTATGTAAAATTTCTCACTGGCACCTAAGAGGAAGCATTTCTTTCAATGAGCAGATAGAAGCTGCCATCTATATTCTTCTGGTTTTATGCCACCCTTTTTTCTCTCTCACTTGGATGGAGAATTCCAAATCTAGCACCAACATATAAATATACACGACTGCCTAAAGCAGGAGGATTCATAGGACAGCAAGAATTAGTTAAGAAAAGTCTGACAGATCTGGCTGTGCCAATCTAAAAAATTATTACAGACCTCAGCATTTTGTCCCTCCCATGTGCCAGAGGGTAACGTCCCTAGGAGGTGCATCAGAAGAAACTGTATGCATCTGACTCACCTGCCTCTATGTCCTGACTGGTGGTTAAAACTAATTGCCAATCTATACATGGAAATAGGTATGGTTCCATCTCCTCTCCCTCAGGGGTAACAACTTTCTGCAGAAGGGTAGGGCAACTGGCTGGGGCAGTTAAAAAGCAACATCTTAATTCTACCTATCTCCCCAGCATAGTTAGTGTTGTCAAGATTATAAGACAGTAGAAGCCTTTGGCCTAGACTGACAGATAAAGGCCTATATCTACTTGCTTCCTAATTTCCTGCGTTCATTTTCCGTATCTTCTCTCTTGCATTCTCTTTCACCCATCCCAACTCACCTCCTGTCCCCTTCTCTATCTGTAGTGCTTGTTTTGCAAAGGCTATCTCCTACTGACATATCAAAAGCTACCATTATAAATTTCAAAGCAGTCAGCCTACCAGCTGCCAGTGCACAAAAAACTCCAAAATGCAGTTGATCTGAGCATGCACAGGGATCTCTAGAATACATAAGAAAGTCTCCACATGAACAATGTATCATATACCCTTGACCTGTGGCATACAGAACAATATTGTGCAGTACTCAGTTCTCAGTGAGGTAATCTGTTTCCCTCAGCCCACTTCATTCAGTCCCAGATTTCCTGTGTCTCATTTTATTTCCAGCATCCACTATGCACACTGGTTCCATTTTCATGTGCCTTTTCTCCTACTCTTCATATTCTCTACATTGGATTTTAGCTCTGGTCCCACTTCTTTTATTCCCATGTCTCTCTATACCTATCCAGCATTTAAAGAGAGAAATTTGAGAATGATCTGGTTTCATCTTCACTGGAACAGATACCATCTTTGCTAGAACAAACTTAAGTTTTATGTAACAGGATTACAAGAAAGTAACCAGCTGTCATGATTGAAAGCAATTTCATTTAAGTCCTGAAAAACTCTGGAGAGAGCAACCATTACAATAAGGAAAAAACATGATGTTTGACACCTATAGTGTTGTAACTGCAGGAGTCTCTGTGTATTTTGTGCTTTAATTTCAAATCCACTAGGTAGTTTGAATTGGCAATGATACAAATGTTCTGAGACTCACTGATGGCATTTCTAATAAATTCAGTGAATAATGACTGGAAATTTCTATGAAGCAATTTACTTGCCATGAAGAAGAGGAGATGCTTGCTATACTGTCTGAGACACTGAACCTGCAGGAAAGAAACAGAGAAGAAAAGGAGCCTCTTCCCCTGCCATTTCAGATTTCTGTTTCATAAAGGCAGAAGTGTATCCCTGAATGGTACCTGAAAGGGACAAGCAGCAGAGATGTGCATATACAAGTGACCAGTTTTCATTACCTGCAGATCTTCACTGTTTTGCTCAAATTCTTTTCACCAGTTTTAGTCTCCAACACAAAATGTAAACAAAATATTAAAAAAAAAAAATCTTTCTTTCACTAGGCTAGAGTTTTATAGTGATCTATCATCTAAGGCACAAACCTCATTTTTAGACAATCTACAGAAAATACCTCACCATTTCCTATCTGAGTATGGTAATTGCCCTAGTTGAAGTAGGCTTAATATCTTTTGTTTTGAAAAGCAGGATGTCCTGTCTTTCAGAGCAGTAGTAGAGAAATAAAGGAGTGTCTAGTGTTTGTTTGCAAACCCAGGCAGAACTGTACAAAGAGTCTGTCTCCATGCTATTAACTTCCTTCTGCAAGGACTAAGCTGACTCTTGCTGAAGTCAATGGAAAGACTTCATTTACATTAGCTGGAGGAATCTCCATCTGGAGAAAAAAAAATAGTCAAGAATAAACAAGCAATGAAACCAGATTTTCCACTAAAACAATGCTCCAGATCAAAAAATATACACAACTGGTAGACACTTTGTATGCTCAAATGCCACAAATGCCAGATATAAATAAAAGCATCAATTCTGATATTGTAAAGATACTGAAATTATTATCTACATGACTGATAAATATTCTTCAAAATTTGGAGATAGAAGGTGTAAGGAAATGAGAAACAATATTTAAGTAGCATTGTGATAGGATATTGTGAAGTTACATACAGGAACTAAAAGGTTTAGCAATATATAGGAAGAAAACCATTACAATGATATGTCATTTATATGTCATTTATATGTCACGTCATATATTACTAATATTTAGATGCTAAAAAATGACAATATAGAGATAGGAACTAAGCACAGGTAATCTGCTTAGTCTTCTAGTAATTTCTGCAGCAGTTAATCAGTCTCCAAACACCTTTATAGCTACACAAATGAAAATCTCAAGCATAGATATTGAACATCCCACTATTTGCACTTTGAGAACTCTCTCCTGCTTGCTAAAAGCAAGTTTTACAAGGACAAATAGTAACTCTCCCTGTTTCTATGTGAAATATTCACAACTAAAGCAAAGTCCAACTAAAACAATGACCAGCTACCAGTTACTGATATCATGGTAGAAATAGCTACAGCTCTTGTTAGCAGAAGTATATCACTTTTTGCTTCTTAAAAGGGTGACCTCCTTCGTGGTACTACTTCCTGCTTCCATTCATCAGAAAGGAAGGGGTTTGGTCTTCCAGTGAGGTAATAGAATTGTACTGTTTTTAGCCTAGAGGCCTTGTACTAAATCCAAGTTACCTGGAAAACACTTTATATGACTATCAGCTTGGTGTAAGAAAGCAATAAACTATCTTAATTTGATTATTTTAAATGGATTGGAGTTTTGTGTAGGTGGAAGACTATCATTACAGAAAGGAGCACTACACAGACTAATATATAAATAGCTCGTGCTGTGAGGAGAACAATAGCCCTGTTTCTTTTCTCAGAGCACAGATACAATTAGTTAGAGGATATTGCATTCTTCAGAAATTTTTGGCATTCAATAGAAAAAAAACAATTGCATTTCAAAACAGAATATTGTATTTGGAAATCATTTCCTCTTTTAATAACCTGCCAAGGCTTTCAGTCTTTCCCCTGCAAATGAACACATCCCTTGTAGTTTAGCACAATGCTTTCCCACACTGCCGATTGCGAGGTCGCTGACTCCTGATGCAGTGGCACAAAATCCTGAGCTTGGCTCTTGGCAGGAAAGTAACTGCTTTCCACATACATTGTGTTAAAAATGCATATGTTTCTGTAGGGTTTCCATCTACTGTTATGTGAACTCCACTGATTTAATTCCCAAACTTTTACTGTCACAGAATAACTACATACTTTTGTTGACGAAATGTAGAAGCAAAGTCAATATGTTCATTTTCAAAGCAGGAAATCTCAGTCCCCTGACAGCACTGTATTCCTACTGCTGGATTTATATTCTAATGGCTGATGTAGATTTCATCAGATTGTCCAGTGGCAATAATTCATTCCATGTAACCTGGGTGTATTCCATTCTCGCTGGCTTAGAGAGAAGACCTATTGCACTCACCAGCCAATCCATCCTAAAGCTAGTTTAAAATATTAATAATCATGGTTAGCTAGATGGAAATATGATTGATTGTTACATAATCAACTAAATAATAAAACAAATCAATAGCTATAGTTACAAAACTAGACCCATGGGATAAATTAATCAAAACCAGTGCCTACATTTCAAACTTATGTCTGTCACTCTGTCTTCCTTCTGCACTGTCTTTTGCCCGATGTGAAAATCTTTGTCTGAGGTCATGAAGTAGTGGCAGATACAAAGGCCAAATGGATATCAAGTGTTATACTGTTACAAACTTTTCCCTCTTAACAACTCATTATTCTCCCCATTACAAGTGGAAAACCCTAAAATACTCTAATTACACTGCAATCAGTGGTGACCCCTTATTTCTTGCGTGACTCATCCTATCTGCTCATTTTTTTAGTTTCTTCTTTTATTTGCCATAATTACTTTTCCTGTAATAACAGAAGTATCAACAGCAGACAAGAATATGTATCAAGTAAAACAAACATATTTTACTAATATTCTTAATATTTAAAAACACAGCTTCATAAACTTCCAACCCACCTTCTCTCTGTACTTCATATGTGAAACAGCATTTACTTCGATGTGCTGCAATAAATGGACGTGCTGCACTTGTTGCTGTGCTGTCTCAAAAACTTGTTTTACAAACCATGCATATAATAAACTTGCACACTATCATTTATAATGTTACTATGTAGCCAAAATAGCCTTCAAATTGAATAAGATAAAACAAAACTTCCATCACCTAGTTAGCATTCAGAGATCAGGAGAACTGGTAGGTCTAGCAAGAACTGGTAGGTCCTGAGCTTTAAAGGAGATCTGTAAAGGGTATCTTTGCATTACCAGAAAGTTCAAAGCTTGAGTGTCTGCTTTCTCTGTGTTATTAAAAATCCCACAAGTTTTGCAAATGTAAGGTAGCTATCCTACATCTTGAAAAGATGCAAAAATACTTTGGTAATCATGTTTTGTCTGTATAAACAAAAAGTTTGTTTCTGAGTCATAATTACTTATTTTTATGGTAAACTGATTTCACTAGAAGTCTACATCAGCATGAGTAAAGTGAATTTCTGTGCATTTAAGAAGTGGTTTCATGCTTGCATTCCTTTTTTAGGCAAGAGCAAATGACTTCTGTTTACTGGGAAACATACTTGTCTGTTGGTTTTCTTGTGCTGTTGGAAGGGACAACAGAGCTGGAAGCAGGGGAATTTTCAGCTGGCACTGCTCCTGAGAAGGCAGCTCCCACTTGGCCCTACTGTGGAGAAGGCCTGGCTCAAATAAGCTGCACATAGAGTTCCTCAAGATCAAGGATTTGCTTCTGAAAATTAAAATATACTCTAGTCTCCTCCTAGACACAGCATAGTGCAGACCTGCCTGCAGAATGAAGGAGTTTTGGCCTCACTCAGCATCCACAGGAGTGTGGTGAAGCGAAGATCCATAACGCTGGTCTGCATGAAGACGGGAAAAGGCCCCATGACATCAAATTTGAGATGACAAAGCAAGAGAGAAGGTAGGCAGCAAGGATCAGCAGATATCCAAAAGGAAAAAAACCCAAACAATTTTCCAAATTCTGGCCCAAGTGTACCTATGCCCTGATACTTTAAGTTCAAACCCATGTCCCTAAAATCACTCCAGATTTGGCCTTCCTGATAGATCTTATTCTTTGTGTGACGGAAATGTGAAAAAAGATAGTACAGAATAGGTGGCTCTCGAGACTACCTTTCACTTTATAGGTCTTGTTCAGTAACACACAAAGCCTAAGAAATTTAGGGCTGGAAAAGGCTGAGAAGTGAGGAAACACAGACTAGATCACTTTGAGCAGAAAAAGATTCTAAGCACACGAAGGCAGCGCGGTTGGCCCTGTCAGAGCAACCAGGAGGACAAGGGGGGATGGTACGGGGATCGTGAATGCAAGAGACAAAGAAAATACCACACGAATAAATACGGAAAACATGAGTTAGAAATTGATCTAAAGAGACATCCGGCTTCCCTTAACTTCGGCTACTGATGCGTCAGCCGTAGGAAGGGGGAGCAGGGGGATGCCTCAGAGATGAGCTAAATCGCCCTGCAAACCAAAGAGGAAACGCTGCCAAGGAACCGGAAAAAATGAAGCGAGCAAACGCCCCTTTTCCACCATGCCCTAAACGAAACCGCTCGGGGAGACCCCTCGGACGGCCAGCACCACGTAGGGCCTCGGAGCGTCTTCCCGGGAGACCTCCCGCCGAGCACCCCCACTTCCTCCCGCGGGAGGACGCGGCCGCGCAGAGCCGCTAAGGAGCAGCGAAACGGCAGCAG
>NW_008238664.1:9854605-9896932 GCF_000691975.1 Corvus brachyrhynchos
CAGCTCCCGGAGGCTGAGCCCTCTGCGAGCGGAGCCGAGCGAAGCCGGGCCAGAGGGGTGAGCCGGGGATGCAGCCCCTGAGCGCTGCCGGATTTTTTGGTGATCCTGCGTTCGTCACCGTCCTTTCCCCACCGCCTCCTCCTCTTCAAGCGAGGCAGCGTTCTCCTGACAGCTCTTCTCCTCGCAGCCTCCGCACGTATGACACATTCGCTCCTACTGCAGGTCTCCCCCCACACGCACACCCAAAATATGTAGGTTTAAGTGCTTGGCATTCGAGTTTTTCTGCTCTGAGCTTTTGAGTTCGAAGGTGACAGGATACGTGAACATTGTCTGACCCTGAACTTCTGTGAACTCCTCCCTCCCCTTCCTTGCTCAAATATGTAATGGCTTGAGACCGGTGAGAGCAAAATGGTTCTCTTGAAAGGACGGGGAAAACCAGGTGGAATCATGTATCTTTTATATTTCTTGCAAATTTATTACGCCCCACCAGTGCCAATACCGTGTTCATAGGAGTGGATTAGCATGTTGTGTTAGAAGAATGCTGACCTTGATCCCCTTTGTCTCTCCTGCAACAATTTTGGTAGCTGGCTGTAGTTGTTTTAAACTCATTGCTGTCTTTGGCACTTTGCTAATGGTTGTTAACAGTGTTGTGGGCGTTATGAGCAAAGCGGGCCTGACTTATAATCCAAACTCAGAGATTTAAAAAGCATTCATTTCATCTTTAAATTTTTGTGAATAATTTCTATTCTTTTGTAGTTTAACAGAAGACCAGTAGCAACATTCTTGTAGGTATCACGGTATAGATATGAGAGCAAGCCTGGTTTGATGTTCTTCCATTACTTCTCTCCCACCCCCCACTTCTTTTTTAATTGTATTAATTGAACTGGAAACTGTATCACCAAAGGTTAAATACAGGGAAGATGCAGGGCAGAAGAAACATTTATGAAAGTAGACTTAGTACCAGATTCAGATTTGTTTTTCTTACTAGAAATGGGAAAAAAAGGAAGTAGGTGATCTGGTATTTTATGTGCTTAAGATGTTAAAGAAATTGCCATATTGCTTTGTTATAAGAATTCTCTGTATTCACACACAGCTCTTGTTATTTACATCTGCACTTCAGTAAGTGATATGAGAGAGGCTTATTTTGAATAATTAATGTAGAAGTAACTGATATGAAAACATAAAATCACATGTTTGAATACATGGTGAAATTTTTCCTTAAAAATTGTTGGTGCTTGAAAGAACAAACTGAATTTACTTTTCCAACATAGATAAGCCATTATATGTTAACTTGGCATTAAAAGGGCCACTTAAATTGGAAAGATGAAAGCGTCTTTTGCTGGCATTATTTAAATACTGCTTTGACGATAATGAGTCTGACTTACAAAAACCTTTAGGAAGGATAACGCAATGAGGTTCATACCTTGTATTTGCATATTGTGCTGTGTAGCCCTGTGTTTACCCAGGATGTAGCTCTATGCAAATAATGAGGTGGATTCTGCCTGCATCCATACTGAAGAGTTTGCAAATTAAAGCCCTTGTTGTCTGAAGCAAATTATAGTTTGAATGTGGGGAGTCATTTATTTTAAGCTTGGCTAAGAATGTAGTGTATTAATTAATCTTTTTAATATGTAAAATGCCACTAGCGTATAGTGAAATACTTAATTTATAATTGCAAATATAATTTAGATGAGAAACAGGTCACGGCTGTGTATTTCCCCTGAATGGCTCTGGCTTCAGTTTCTGCCTGACACTGCAGTGTGTAAATATGGAATAGCTTATGACAGGGATGTTAAGATGCTAAGTCTGCATGTGTTACTGTTATGATGTGGAGCTCTTACAGTAAAACTGTGCAGAATTTTTTGAATGGCCTAGTAACATACAAAACCTTCTAATTTCTTAAATGACTACATGCTGCTAGGAAAAAAAAATAATGTTTTGCTCATCTTAATAAGCTTCTGTCCAGCAGTATATTTGAGTAATTGCACCTAAAAAGTGCAGTTGGGAAAGGCTTTGTTGACATCTGATTCAGTCAACAGTCTACATTAAAATCTTTCAGTGAGTTTTCTCTTGACCCTCTTTTCATTTAGTAGAAGCTGTTGATATTCCATGTACCAATCAGCTTCTATTTTTTGTCCAAGAAAGCTAATGAGCTGTATTTTAAAAAGTTGTATATAGTAGTTGTGTGTTTATTGAATGCATTATATGGTATAATGTGAAAATGGACAAGATCATGTCTAAAAATCAAGCTCAATAATGATAAAGCTTTTCTAGCGTAAACTCTCTAAATGTTGCTTACAGTTCTTAAGTTATGGGTATCTTAACTTGTTAGCTGGATGCTTTCTAATGGTTACTCTTTATTTCTGCAGCAAGCCTTGTATAGCTATTGAGGCAGCTGGACACCACTGTAATCAGTGGCAGCTCAGAGTTTTATATAATACACTACAAGTTTAGCATGTAAAAAGGCTGTTAAAATGCCGAATGTTTACTCAACAGTTATGGTCCACATCTAAAAAACAAACTAAACCACTCTATTGTTAGCAATCACTGCCTTATTCTGCAGTGCACATAATCATAGCAATGGCTTTTTCCTTCTGAGTGTAAGAAGTGGGATTTTTTTTTTTTTTTGGTGCCTTTCCACATACGGATACAGCAACTTGGATGATAGAGGTAAAAGCATTTTATATTTACATCTTTTGATCACTAGACAATAATTTGGTTTTTAAAAGTAAGTCTAGGCCTAGGGGGCTTTTAAACTTTGAATATTCTCTATCTTGTTATTTATTCCTTTGGGATCCTAGTAATGGTTTTCAGGGCTTTCTCCAGAAATACGCTCTAATGCTGTGGGATGGGGTTTTTTTCTGTTTATTTTGTGAAGAGTCGTGATGCGCTTTTGACAACTTTTATCTGAAGAATCAAAGTTAATGCTTGTTTGGACAAATGACTTTTTATAATTCTGTATTGAATACAGATTTATATATACTCATTCTTAACTAACTTGATGGATTGGCAATTCTTCCAGAGTTGTTGGTTTCCTGAACTTGTTTTAGCAGTGATGTCAACTCCAGAGTTTAGTAGAACTGGCTAATTAGAACATTTACAAACAGCAGTGTAAACCACTGGTAGTCACAAGGAATAAACAAGACTGGTACTTGAGCTGATTTGTCAACTTGGAGCAGAAGAACATTGAGGAAAGAAAAAAAAAAGAGTTCTTTAGTTCTGTGATCCCTTTATGTGGAAAACAATGACCATAATGGGTGCATAAATCAGGTAATTTGCATTGGATCAGCTTTTGATACATCTGTCCTTGGATAGTAAGGCTTTAGCCACATCCTTGGAAATCATTATACCCTATACCTGTATTATAAAATACAGTAGACAAATTGATACTGGAAATCGTTGTAACAGTGCTTTACTGGGATATTTGGGCTTTTGTGGTGTAGTGCTTGCTTTTAAAGGATTAGAAATTTCATTCACTAGGAAACATCAGTTTATCAGGGGTGCTGTGCATAAGCACGAATGTTGGAGAAAAAAGAAATGTGAATTGTCAATGCAGCACCAGAAGAAGCAGCTGTCGAGTTGTGTTTTAATTTTTCACAGGGTAAGACAGAATTAGGCAAAATGACTTTAAGAAGACAGAAAAGTACCAACTTTATAACATTTTTAACTAAACACTCAAAGGCTTCTCTGAATTTCAGGACAATTTTCTGCTTGCTTATTTCAGTAATACCTTGAAAATGCTGTAAGCTGAAGGACAGTTTTATCTTATGTTTTGATTATGACCTTTTTGGTTTCCTTTTTTATTTATCTTCTCTGGAACAACTAGTTTTGCATATTTTATGATCATCAGGGCTGTGTTATTATACCAAAACAAAGAAATGACGTGTCTTTCAGTTGCACTCCTAGCCACAGTTCTTGCCTATCTTTAATTTTAGGTTGAACTTCTTAGGTATTTTGCGTAAGTGAATGTTACTCTGTGCCCTCTAATCATATTGCATTTAATTATTTTCTATACCTCATAATTATACTCCTTTCTCTGACTGCTGTTGTTTTCAAAGGTTTGGTAGAGTTGCACGATGGTCTCTGATTTTTAACATCTGCATTTTGTCAGCTTTGCTAAGGATGATTGGATGCTTTCGATTTGTATTAAAGTTGTCAGAATCATGACGTTCTCTTCTTTGCTTGGTGGATTAGAGCATTTTGCAGGCATGTAGCTGTACTGAGACAGTAATATCATAGTCAACTGTCATAACCTGTATAGTCTTTCAGAAGTGTCTTTTCCCAAGTATTTCTGACTTCCTGTTCTTATCTTACTGATCTGGAAGTATCTTTGTTCGGATGTTATTCAGGTATGTGCAAGGGGTCTTTATATAGCAGTCATTAAAGTTAAGATTTTGTGAGGTTTACAGTTAATTGGTGTTCACTGAAATAAATATCTTTGCAAAATATGGATTACTGAGAATTATCAAAGAATATTAGTCATCAGCAATACTGTTATCCTGTAATTGAGAGAAAGCTGTTTGGATTAAAAAGTTACAATGGTCTATAGCTTAGTTTGCAAAAATGTGAAGAAGCCAGTTTACAGAAATGTAAAGAAATAGACATTGAGATCAATTAATAAGGTTTATAAGAGAGGCTAAAGGCTGTGATGAGGAAAGCCCATGCTGTCACCAGCTATTAAAATTAGGTGTATTTTAGGATGAAATTGAATTCTAACAAAGCCATTAGCCAGTTAGAAAAGCTAACGAAAATGTTATCATTTGATGTTCTTAGAATAGGTGGATGTTCATGAAATAGTGTTGTATTCTTAAGTAAACCAGCCGATAGTCATATGTGGTTCTCTGAGGCATTTCCTAAGGGAACCTGAAGGTGTTAAACAGCTGTCACTGAAGTTGTGTGGTAGGAATTGTACAAGGGCACTTTCTGGAGTGGAAATGCTGGTCGTATATCTTGGTATGTCTCAGAACACTGAGAAATTACATAATTTCAGCACAACTAAGGTTTCTTTCAGTGATTTTAGAAGTTAGTTATATGCATAGTAATGGATATTGGCAGAGCGGGAGATTAAGCAAAGAAAACAACTGTTGCTCAGCATGTATTTATAGAGGACCAATCTTGTGAAATTAACGTCTGGTTCTCTTGATAAGATTAAATACTTCGTGTGGTATGTTGTTGATATTGCAGACAGGCGTCACTGACATTTTTTATTTGGTTCTTACGTGGCATTTTGATTATGGAACTAAAACGGTAGATCAAGTGTCAACACATGAAATGGTTTAAAACCCAGTGGATAATGTGAATCAAGTGGTTAACTATAAATAGTTGCCATTACGTAACTGTGTGTGATGAGGGCTCCTCATCGTCAAAGTACGTTCCTGAAGGAGCCCTGGGAAACCTGCTCACTGTCAGCTGTTGGGCATTGCCACTAATGAAGTGAAAGTCAGTGAAAATTGCTCATTATTTCTGTAGCTCCAGAAAATTGGGAAAACAATAGATACTGAAGAATGAGTCATTAGCGCAGGGTGGATGCTTGGAAAAATGGCAGCTTCCTGTTTGTTTACTAGATGTAGTATTTTATATCAGGCTTTAAAAGATTGAATACAGTGTATTAACTTTTAAAATAAATTAGTTGTATTTGGTAACTATATCAAATATATGCAGCTATTAATATTAGCTTTTAGTTGGGTATTTATTTTGTGAAGGTTTGGCATAGTTTCTCATGTATAATACAGAACAGATACTAAGTGTTGATGTATTCAGTATGTAGGGTTTAGGTAGAGCTTTTATTTTGAAGATATAGTAACCAATAATGTAATTCGTGGTACACAAGAAGAGGAAAACCAGTTATGAAATAATAGATTACATTTTATATTTCTATCAGTTTTCTGTATATGTTGAAATGAAGTTGAGTTTCTCAGTGTAGAGTTCATAAATATTCTGTGTAGGCCAAAAAAGATGTCTGTATATACATTTAACTGGGGAAAATGAAAAGTCATTTTTTCAGTCTGTTGTTAGCTCATTGCCAGTGCAGCTTTCTCTGTCCTTTCTCTCTTTGTCGGCATGTGGTTGTCATAAACAGCAGTAGAGTATCTACATGTGCAGGGGGCCTGTTGCCTGCTTAGCTGCTATTCAGTCTTAAAGCTATGTCATAAATATCGTACTAAATGGTTCAAGCATCTCCTTGTAAAGCGTGAAACTATTTCATAATTCACCTTATTTATGTTTGCTCTGAAACCCAAATACAAATTTAAAGACTTCCTATATGACTATGGGAGACTAAGCTTGAGCTGCTGCTGCCTGTGAATAACTCAGTTGCACCACAGAAGTTCAGCCTGGCATAACTCTGGTGCTATCACTCAAAGCCACGGTGATTTTCACCATTGCTGGCTGCCACTCTCATCCCCACACTGCTGCCTTTGTATCAGCAGGTGTCCTGTGCTTCTGTCAGGGAACTGGTGCAGGTTACATTGTGTGTTTGGGTTCAGCTTTACTTTTGTGTTTACAGGTAAATAATAGTCACTTTCTGCAGTATCAATGGAAAAACAGCACTTTGTAATTATTTATTTTTTTAAATATCCAGAGCAGATGGGAGGGGAAACTTCCTGCGTACAGAGAGGAAAGGAGGTGCTCAGCTGCTAAATATATCAATCATATATGCTGTATTAAAGTCTTTTAAAAATGAAGTGTAAAACAGCAGCTCAAAAACTTAGTTTGGTACTGGCTAAGAAAGGACAGTGTGGAAAAAATTACTGCTATATCTTATAAAAGATATTCTTAATTTTTAATATGGGTACACGTTTGAGGTGAGAGTTATGAATTGAAAGAGGATTTTTGGTGTGGAAATCAGTGTTGGAGGACAGACATCTAAGAAAACTAAAAATACTTTTTTTTTCCCTAGTAAATAATATTTAAACTCTGAACTAAATAAGCTGAAAATAAGCTACAGTAGGAGTTTGAAAATATTTGGAAGATGCAACAATAAAAAAATGACTTCATAACTATAGTGTTCATATTTTAAAGGGGCCTAGTAGTGGAGTGGTGCAGGTTCCTTGTTTTGTTTCTGAAGAATTGATCACCTCTAGAGAGACAAGATCATTGGCTTCACTGAAGCCACAGTTTGAATTTAAATCCCTGAAATTCACACTCAGTGTTCTTGAGAATAATGACCTGTACAATACATAGGTAAAGGGATTTCAGAGGCAATTCCAAAAATTTAAGGTTTTTCATAATGTTTCATTACCTTTTTCGATGTGATTCAGTAGGTTATGGCAAAGAAGCAAAATATTTTGAAGCTTATGTTATTTACCGTCAGGATTAAACAAGATAAACAGCTTAACAGTGTTCCCATTTGCACAAGTCACAGTATTTTTAAACCTGCTGCTTGTAATTCTGGGTTGTTTATCAGGGAATACAGTTAAGCTAAATGTTTTTGGAGGCTTGTTTTTGATACATCTCAGTATAATTCTCAAAACCAAAAATGATTGATCAAAAAGCCAAGAAATAGCTTTAAAATGTATTTAGTTAGAAGGTGGCCTTTGGCTATTAAGCACAGTCTTTCTCTTTTCTTTTTTTCATTTTCCCTTCTGAGCTGAGGAGAAACAACAGAACGGCGTATAGTAATTAGTTTGTTCAGTAGGTGTATGCCTTTCTTCTTCTTCTTATGCAATTTTAGTATTTTAGAAGCAATACAAAGTAGATTATGAGTTCTGAAGATATGGATTTGATATGCTTTGGTAGTAAGCTTAATCACTGTATTTTAGAAGGTGTTTGAGTATGGTTTGTGTATAAAACACAATGTGCTGTTAATTAAGTGTTCTGAACCTGCTTCCTTTAAGAGGGGCTTTTTTCTTTTTTCCTTTTTTTTTCCTTGGTGGTCTTACATAATAGGAGTTTTGGCTTCCTGGTATTTGGGAATATTTCTGGTATTAGTTGAAGGAGTTAAGTCATTAGTTGTTTGTCACTGTTAAAAGTTAATTTGGGCATGAATGGATAGCTAGTGATCATTTTGACCTGTAGCTGCACCTTAACAAAATACCTATATTCTTCTTAATCATCTATTTCTAGCAGTGGGTAGATAAAACCTAAATTTTTTTTCAGTAAATAAGTTATTTGCACTAAAGTATGAATTATGCCAGATTGACTGGTGTGCATTGTGCCTTTTTTTTAATGCATATCTCTGTAATCAGTAGAAAGAAATAGATTCAGAGGGTAATCCAAAGATCTTATTACAGAGCTGTCTTTCTTTCCACGTTTACCTTGGAGGGAGCCCATAAGAACCATTGTTTTTGTATTACAGCATTACAGTTTGTGTTGAATTAAGTGCTTATTTCAGAATAATTTCTGTTGCATCAGTAAACTGAAGAGGTTTCCACACCTGTCTACATTACAAAGTTGATGGTGAAGAAGAAAGAGAGAGACTGGCTGGGGGATGGTGCCAAGCGTTTTTTTACTGGTAGTGGGAAACTGTAATGTCTCCAGCACTGGCATGAAACTTTCCCTTAAGTGCCTCAGGTGCCTAAAGATGAAGTGTGTCAATTCACACCCCCTTCCACCTCCCCCATTTATGCTTTTAGGTCTTTTAATATGTAAGCAATAAAACATGCAGATTTTTCTTTATTCATCACTCTTGCTTGCAAGTGCTTAGCATGAATTAAAATTCTAGTCATGTGAGTAGTACTGATAGTATATTTTAATATCGAAATAGGTTCTTGAATGAACTGTGTTCATGTTATGTCTTCTGGCAATTTCAGAAGCTAGGATTGGAAGGACAAATAAAAGTGATCTGGTTTTTTGTAGTAGGAGAATCTTATTCTTTGAATATATGTGCTCTGTGATAAAATAAGTGAAGATTTGAGCGTATGTTACACCTGCAGTTGATGTTCATTCTTGACTTTTTAATGATATTATACTGCATTAAGTTAATGGTAAATTTACATCTTCACATGATTGGATTGTCATACATGCTTTTGGTAACTGGAATTGTATCTTAGTTCAGAGTTTGTTGTTTGTTGTTTGTTTTTACTTGAAAGATAGGATGTGGAATCTTCCTTGTACTTACATATTGAGAATTATTTTCGTGGATTGGTTGACATTATTTGCCAAGTTCTATGCTAGTTTGGATTACTTGTTGAACCTTTTTTAAAATAGAACCGCAATAGGTTTTGTGTCGTGACATTGGCCAGTTCTCATGAAAAGTAGGGTATCACTAGCTAAAGAAGTATGTAGGAATGGATTATGTCAATTTTTGGTTATTTAACTTGAGGCTTCTTTAAGATACTGATCTTAAGGGTATAGGTGCTGAGGATGTTTTGAAAATCAGCCTTAGTGGGGTTGTTTGCAGAGACTTGTTAATAGAAATATTTACCAGAATCTATGCCACTAGGTTTTCAGACACTGTCAGGGTATTATTTCTAAGAAAAAAATGAAGGTGAAGCAAAGATAATGTATCTATAAAATACTGCTAAGCCACCTTTATACAAACAGAATGACCTAGCTTTTCCTTTTTCTATGGCTAGATGTTATCTTGCTCTTGTTCTGTTTATACCAATGTAAGTGAATCTAACCTGGATTACTTAATGTACATTAATGCTTTATGTCTCAGTGTAGTTAATTGCACGGGGCCTCTTCCAGTCATATGTCATACAGAACTAACATAATATGTAACCTCACTGCTTCCAGCCAGATCTGAAACACAGACTTGGAAAACAGCCCCGTTAACTGTCATCAAGGGAATGTTTTCTCTTGACTACATTTGATATGCAGGGCTTCCAGTAGCAAGCTGTTTTAAAAACCCCCACAAGGTCTTTGTCACTGAAGGAGGAAAAAAGCCTCAAACGTCTGATAAAGCACAGGAAGCAAAATTGTTGACAGAGAAAATTCCTTTTCTGTATAGTCACTTTTATGAGAAGAGCCACACCCCAAAGGTAATACATTTAACTGTTAGTGGATCCTGGTGTCATAATAGATTTTTCTTTCTCTTGTATTCAAAGGTTTAAGAGGGATAAAGAAAATCATGTATGTTAATATTCTTCCAATGTTTTTTGTGGTATTTTGCTGTGTTGTGCTATGTTCTAGTTTATAAATGTTTGCCTCTCTATGATCATAAAAGGCTTTGGAAGAAAAACATGTTCTGTTTCGTGCAGAAGGGGGAGACATATATGATGGTCTTTTCATTTTGTTTAACTCCTGTCAAAGCTCCTTCCGCAGTGTGCACAAGCCTTGCTTTTTCTGCTAGATAGTAATATTCTTCCAGTTGGATTGATTTATCATGGCTCTTTATCAGAAATTCTGGGAAGCTTTCTGATTAAGCAGTCTGAAATACAGAAAAGCTGCACTGTTTCACAGCATAGAGATACATTTTTATTTTTAATAATGTCCCTTTCCCATCTTTGGATGAGTGGCTCTGTTGTATTTTTGAACCAGACCCTAGGGTTAGCAGTGGTTTTGTTGGGTAGCAGAGGGGACAGGTGTCAGAAATGGGGGAAGGAGTGCATAACCAGGACCAAAAGAGAACTTTTCAGGTAGGGCATGGTGTTCTGTGCACTCATCCAGAATCGGGTATTACTGGAGTGTGTTCATGTGAAATACTGGGAATCTGGTGGGGTGTTGTTTCTTGGTTTTTTTAGGTTTTCTTTAACTTTTGGTGTTTGTTTGTGGTTTTTTTTTTTTTGTTTGCTGGTTTGGGGTTTTTTTGATTTTAAGCCAGGAGACGACCTAGGGGTTGTCTTAGGGCTCTGCTATCTGTGCAAATATCAACAGTGTTTTGATCTAAAAAGTCAGACACTGATGTTTATCTAGTGAAACACAAGTACATCTGCTCTCAGATCCTTGTAATGCAAGTTTTCTTTGAGAGCTCATGTGTACCGTATTATTCATGATACATGCTGATTATCTGTTCTAAGAATAATAAAATGTTTTGAACTCTAGTAGGCCATAGGGATGTATCCAGGTATTCTTTTTTCTTCTCTTTTTTTTTTAGATTACTATCATGAAACACTGTAGATTGAATAACACAATGTTGTAGAGAAGCTAGAGGTGATTACTGAATGATGTTGATTGATGTCAAACCCATGCTCTGCAGCATCAAGAGTTTTATGACAGAAGAGATTGAATTGACGCTAAGAAATGGTTCATGTGTGCTAATGCATTGTCTTACAGTGATATTGGTTGAATCTTATCCAGGGTTCTGGCACAATTTTTGGTTGACCGACCCTTTAGTAGAACACTGCTCATTTCTGCATCTCTACCCACGAATGGAATGCTGGGCTCAAGATCAGGTTATAAAATGCCTTGTACCAGTTCTCTTTTTTCAGTGCCTTGAAGCTTTAAGGATATGAAAGTTGGATATTGGGAATTCCATTAATAAGGTTTAAAATGCCGAAAGGCGAAAAGCAGATTTTCTCCTTAACAGTTTTGCTACCTTTTTTTGTCTGTCTGTATTTTAGGAAGTGCTGTGTTTCATCAGTAGGGGCATGCTATATAGTAATTGGAGATTTTTATATAACTAAACCTTTGCAACTTACCTGTTTTTTTGTCCTTGTCTTTTTCAGAATTTGGCTGCTACTGGAAATGACTAATATTTAAATGTGAAATTTAGATTTTTAATTTTAGAATTTTGAAGAGCCCTCTGAATATTTTTTATCTGCCATGTTGATCACAGATCTGATGGTTTTGGTGTTACTTCAAGTATCCAAAATCCCTGAGAGGCAAAGTGAATTATAGAGTCCTTATCTCAGCCCAGGTTTTCCTTACTCTTTTCTGGGTTTTGCTACATATGTTGTGCAGAAATTTATTTACTTAAATAATTCCATGAGATTAGCTGTAAGAATTTGTACTTTTGTAATAAAGATGGAAACTTGCAGCTTCTGATCAGGGAAAGCTATGTGTGAAAACAGTACAAGATTGCCCTGTAGAATTACTTAGTTCTGTGTCATTTCAAAACACTACTGAGGGACAGTCCATCTATTACATTGAAGGGGGATTTTATGTTGAATTTTGTTTTTAAAATGGTATGCTATCTAACTCATAAATCCAAATAAGAAAAAGGAGGAAATATGACGTAGATTAAACATTAATTAAATCAATAGAAAAAAGAAAGGCAGATGGATAGAAATTGTGACCTTGTAGAAAACCAAAGGTATTCAGCATTATAGTAAGCATTAGTAGGCTTTTGTATGCTTTGCTTACAGAGTCTGAAAGTAACTCTAATAAATGTGACTTATTTTTAGATTTTGGACTATTGAAAATCCTACTTACGATGTATTTGAAAGTGGTCTTACTTGAAAGGTGCAATGAAAGTTTCAGGTATTTCCTTAGTGAAACTTTTGTGTATTTTGAGAGGAGGAGGTTTAAAATTGCAATCTTATGCCTGGGTGAAATTTGTATCTAGCAAATGAGATGTAAAGAAAGGCAACCACATATTCTTCACACATGCAAGTGGATGTTCTGTAAGCAGTTTCTGCAGTTACTTTTGTTGCACACTTCATGATTAGTTAATGCATGTTGGGCATGTTATAAATGCATGTCTGGCATATCGGAATATGATTTATACTGTGTAAATCATAAATACTTCATTCAGTATTTTTACTGCTCATTACACAGAATTGTCTAGCAGCACTTGAGAGAGTAAATGAATTCTCTTAAGACCTAAATGCTGTCATCAGCAATTATCTGTGTTTACATTCTCTGCTGCATGGACCACTTTTTGAAATTACCCACTGTGCAGATAAAGAATACCAAAGTCTTTGTCATGCTAAAGTAGGAGTTTAATACAAGCACTAAATAAATTAAAAATACCATTCGTTTCTGAAAGAAATTGATGTCTCAAATTTAGATATCCAATCTCAAAACAGCAGTATTAATCATCTAGTTGAGTTAAAGAGAAAGTTGCTTTTAAACAGCTTTTGGTAGTTACTCAAAGTTAATTGTGTATTTTAAAGGGGGAAGTGAACTTTCTTTGTATGAAATGGTGTACAATGCTGAAATTAACCTGATCTGTAGCATGTGATGTACTGTTAAACAAAATGATGCACCTTAATTTAGAATTGTTTAAGAAAATAGCAATGTCTTCTAGGTGTTTTTATTTTTACAATCAGATCAACATAAATAATCTGAATTAAAACCAAAATTTGAGTCTTATTCACAAGAGGTCGTGCCTCTCTAGAAATACAGGTATGTGGGAGTGACATTTCTGTCCTGGAAGGTATGAGACTGGGTCAGGGCATGGTGGGGACCAGGCTCCTCATAGCCTGGCTGTGCCATGGGGGTTATGTGGCCACTCTGGCTTCCCTTCTGGTTCCTCTGGTGGGTGTAATCTTTAATGATAAAACTAGCTTGCTACTTTAAAGCTCAGAAGAGCATCTTAAATTGTTGCTTTAATGCTTTTTTTTCAACTAGTGATGTCAGGTAAATTCTTGAGTTCTTGTTCCTGTGTGAATTCTCACTAACTTGCTAATTTCATCTTCCTAGCTGGCAGACATACACTCAGTTAAAACTTAATGTTGGTACCAATGTAAAGAGATCTCTAGGAAAGAGACTAGGTTGAGAATAGTGTGAGCTGCAGGAGAATGAACCTTCATTTGCAGGGTATTCATCTATTCAGAGCTATACTTAAGGATAAAAAGAAGTTGTGGTTTAAGCGTAGAAAACCTTTGAAGTAAATATGTATTTGCTATCACCTCCAAATGTCTTTACTGACTAGGTTATGTACCAATGTGGAAGGGGTCGCATTGTGATTAAATGCTTTCTTAGTTAACTCCACCTGTCCATAGAAAAGGTAGCAAATCTGTGTTACTCTGACTTCTGGGTTTAGTTCATAAAGCTGTAATGTGAGGCACAAACAAAAACATTGCTGTGGTACTATAAAAAGTGTTCTTGAACTGAGGACTTGTACCTGGTGTTAGCCCCAGCTATCCTACAGATACAGCACAAAAACTGATTCTAAGCCTGCTCTAGTGATGCCGGTAAATGTCTTTATATACAAAATCTGGATAGGGGTGTGCATGTGTTTGTTTGTTAGTAGAAGACTGTCCTGAAGCTGAACCAACTTGAGTAAATTCTTTTTTTCCCCTGCTGCACTCTGCCTGACGTTGAAAATAGCTTGCTTTAGCCTAGTCCCTACATTGTGTTTTCCATCAATGTGATGGTCATAAGGGTGGAGTAGAAAGATGGCCTTTTCCATCACCTGATGCTCCAGGACAGCCTTCCTGCCCTGCAGACTTCAAAGGACTCCCATGGTAGGGGGATAGCACACAGGGTGGTAAATACACTGTGATTTTCTCTCTGAGTGGGAACATTATTTAATGGCATTTAGAAGAGTTCATGTTTAGTCATCTCATTTTGTTGCATGAGTTACTTGCTGCGAAGCTCTTTCCTGTATATGCTCATTGACCTAAGCATTAATGTGTCAGACTGCTGTTCATCAGACCTGTGCATTCCAAAAAATGGCACATTTTTGATTTGTCCTCCAAGATGCTCTGCAAAGTGCACGTAGTGTACTGCAAAACAAAGGGAGGTCCTTAGGTCTTTTAGCTGACTTGGTGATTAAATTAGGTAATTCTCATAGAGGATACTTTGACTCTGGTCATAAACGAAGGGATCCCATGAAACCTGTTCTTTACAAGCCTAATTAATAAGAAACATTTATTCTACCCTTACACCTCATGCATAACCTCATCATTTTAATAAATGTCAGCTAGTATAATACATAATTAAACTGTTTTGAACCATTTTTCAGTTATCATAATAAATCGTGAAACAAATAATGTCAATCCTTTAAGTCATATCAAAACAAGTGGTTTTGGGCTTACTGTGCTGTCTTAAGGAAATATGTTCAATGAAAATTTTTGCTGGTGGTTTGCAAAGCATGAACTGCACAAGAAATTAAGCTTCAGAAGTTTGTTGAGCTGTAGATAGAGTAATACTGTTTTGATAGAAGCAGACTCTGGTCCCTATTCTTGCTTTTATTTTATTCTGAAGACTGAGTGTTTGAGTACAAGGGGTTCAGCGTGGTATTTACAACTGGACTTGTTTGTTACACCTGAGAATGGAAAGTTTAGCTTTAGATGTCTTGCTAGTAAGTATGACAGGAAGTATCAGTTTTGTTTCTTGCCACCTTTTTTTTTTTTTTTTTTTTTTTTTTTTTTTTTTTTATGTTCAATTTGCTCTGTATTCCTGTGAAGAAAATGTAGTAACATTTATTTCAAAGAGTTGATACAAGATATTTCAAGTGTTTATAAATCCTCAGATTTGGCTTATAAAATTCACTTAGTCTCTGTATATACTAACTGCATCAGGATGCCACATGTATGTAGCTTAATTTACTAATCTTTGGATTGGGGATTTTTATCTCATAAATCTTCTACCAAATGAAAGCTTACTACTGCATTTTGATATTTTACATCATCTTGCTGGGATACTCATGAGCATCTATAAGGTTAATTTTCTTTATATTGGAATTTCTAATCAACTAAAAGTATTTTCTGCTTGACTTCTGTACTTGTTTATAACTCTGTCATGTTTCAATAGTAAGCAAGAGCTAATCTAGTGTGGAATGGAGCAGGATACCTGGTTTATGTATAGGTTTCCACAGCATGCAGAGAGTATGAGTAGCAAGAATAGACTTTAAAAGAGTTGGTCCCAACCCTTCTTTGCTTTGTAAATCAGATTTGAATGTTTAAAATGCAAATTTAACTATAAATATAAATTCCAAACCAAATCAATGGTAATTGTATTAACCCTGTAGAGGGGAGAATCTTTAATAGAATTATATCGGTTTTTATTTTGAAGTCTTGTTAGAGTGATCAAGAATGTGGACGATGGATGTGGGAAAAAGGGCAGCTCATCTAGATCAGTCAGCCTTACTCCTAGGGCATCCTGACTGTGTCACTGACATTCAGCATGTGAACTCTGCCATTTTTTTTCTCTGATGTCTAATTTGAGACAAGTAGCTAATTTTGATTGGTTTGAATTCAAAGTTTAGAGCTTTTTCTAGCAGGTTATCAGGTAGTTAGTTGTATGTTTAGTTACCTCAGAAGTTAACTATGTGACTATGTTAATTGTTTCTTGTTGAAGGGGGAAGTTGCTTTTCGGGCATTGCTTTTTCAGGTGCGGTATAAATTTATCTGCATGCATCTGAGATCTGCAAGCTGCCTATAGTTATGTTTGCAGGTTCAGTATTTTTTTCTTAGTCTCTCATACTTAGTGAAGTTCTTCAAGCTTGTTACAGGTACAGATTAATTCTTGGGAAGTTAGTTGATCTGTACCTACAGAGTTTATGTTGCATGTGGGAATCATATTGTCTTTGTTATAAGGATCTGATTACAGCTCATGGAAGCATATAATGGGGAATTAGGTGTTGGGAAAAGAGGTCCCTCTATGCTTGCTTTGTTTCGGATTTGCTTTGGTAATGTTTGACTGTCTTTGCTTTTATGCTGTCAAAATGTCATTATTTGGATCTTTCCCAATGTTTTTATTCAAGTGATAGGAAACAGAAGGGAAGGAACTAATTGGTGCATGTCTCAGAAACATGCTCTGAATACACGTGCAGCATTTGTGCTTTCTTATCCAGATTTCCAGCATGTGAGATGTGTGATGGCAGAGGCATTGTCGACAATATAGTTACAGCTCGTGGGGAGTCCAAAATGTATTTTCATCCCTACTGCCACTAAAGCAAAGTGTGTATATTTCTCCTTAGTGAGGTTCTCTTAAATTCTTGCTTTATAATAAGGAGCTTGTCTTGTTAGTTCATGAGTAATGGCTACATCCTACCATCTCTTTTGTCAGCAGAGGGTAGGATTTCCTCCTACACCGAGGAAAAAAGAGAAAATTAGAGTGATAGAAGGTAAAACCAAAATAAATGTGAGAATAGATAGGCCAGATTAATCACTGATTCTGTAAGACAGCAGTTCTTTCTTTAGGTAAGAAAATTACTCTATTCTTGATAGTGCTGTCTTTAGGAGGCTGGGCAACACTGATGTTGCTGGGCAGAGGATACTTCCATGTATTGATGTTACATATTTGATTAAGGCAGAATGGAAAGCTACCTGCAGTTCTGAAGCACCTCATACCTTGGTTGCTTCATTGCAAGAGGCTAAGGCACTTTAAAAACTCAGTAAAATCCTAAACTGTGAAAGCTTACAATTCTATTTGTGCCTAGCATAATTGTGAGGATAGTATAGGTGGCAACAATTTAAATAAAAGCATGAGGGGAAATAGTTTGTGGTGGATTTTTGTGTGTGGTCTTTTTTATTATCTTCTGTGTGAACTGCAGTCACTGCAGCAGTGATACCTGAGCTGGCTGTGGAGTAAATGGTATGCACATTGCTACTGACAGAAGCTTTTTGTTGGAAGTGGTTCCAAAAAATATTTTAAAACTTTCTATGAAGTCTTACCAGTCATCTCCCTCCATGACTTGAGGTTTTTTTATTTCTTGCAGGTTAAAAACCTTTCACTTTTCAATGTTCCATTTAACTTCAGCATTTGGAGACTGAGTCAACGTTTTTTTCAACAATTAAACTGTTTCATGATTCACTGACAGCAAGTGGGCAGTGAATGTTTATTTCCCCGTCACCCCAACAATTTGTTACACGATTTGAAAATACAGTCTAAATACACAGAATAAAAATAGTCCATGTCATGCTGAAGTTGAGATGTTTGCTGAAGCTGTGCAAAGCAAGAGCTTGTTTGAAAACTGTGTATTTTGTTGGATTGTCATCACCTGCTATCATATTTCAAGTTTTCAAATCTAAAATGAAAGTATTCCATTGTCAGTCCTGAAATAAGCAATATCATAATGTTACCTGGGAAGTAATATTTGACAATCCTTCTGATATTCCTTGCTCTCCAGTGTTGTTATGCTAATAGGATTTTTTTCCGGTGGGGGTAGACAGCTTAAAACATCCGTATCGGGGAAGTGTATGAGCTGAAGTGGTTATGAGCTTAAGTGGTCACGATCTCCATTTGAATCACTGGTAAGAGTTATGTTAGAAAACAGGTAGTGTGGCATTGCTGACACGTCATTCTACTGAATGAGAAAATTGCTTGTAACTTCTTGCCTGTAAACCAAGCTTTCCCCTCCATCTCCCATCACATCTGGAAGGCCAGGTAATTGGTTTTTTGTCTTTTTTCTTCTTTATTTATGCGTTAGCTTGGTTATTTTGTTTTTCGCTAGCCAAGTGTCCTCAAGCATAATGACTTAGCTTTAGTTGACTTTCATATTGTCATTCTAGTGGCAAGATTTAGATGTAAGTTTATATGGAAAAGACAAATAATACTTACCAAAAATAGAGAGGGGAGAAAAAGTACTCTTTTTTAAAAATTTTTTTGGTAAATATTTAGATTTAGAAAATTCCTAGTATTTTTAAGGTTAAGGTGAAATATTAACACATTTCTGTTGATTTTCCAGTGTCTATGATAATTATTGATTCTTGGGAGTCAGCACTTGGGCTGAATATTTTGATGGTTGATAAATTGATTCAATATTTCAGATTTTCTAAATTACAATTTGTTAGATTTGCAAGTTACAGATTTTACCAGAAAAATTAAATCAAATGTGATCTTTATTTTTCAAAAGGATTTGATTGTGTATATCCTTCTTATAATCCCTGTTAATTTCTTCAGCTCTTCTTTACAATAACTTACTTGATTCAAGTTTGGGAACTTCAGAAAAATGATATGATTTCTTACGTATTTCCTACGTATCCTAGAAAGGGTAGGATTTCCTACGTAATTCTCTCAGCATCTCTCAATACTAAAAATAGATCTGTGAAATTCTTCCCATTTTTTGGCAGTTTTTCATTTGTGATTGTGCAATTTTGGTTATTTTTATTTCTAATAAAAATTTATAGCTGGTGTTTAAACAAACTAGGCTAGGACGAAAGTGGGAATTTTTAAAATCAAAGCTAAAAGTGGAAAAAAAATGCTAAAAACATTTCTCAAGATTTCAGCATTAGAGTAGTTAATTTCTGATGCTTTCAGTAGAAGCCTCTCACAGATTACCATTTTATTCTTTTTGTTTTCAAGTCTTCATAGTAGCTTTGCTTATTTGACTACAACTATGTCTTTACTTCCAGAAAGGTTACCTTCAGCAATTTAGGAGAACTTAATCCCTCGCCTATCTGGTGCAATCAGAAATAAGCTTTGACACACGGGGAAGAGTAAGCTAAAGAGCAGAAATGCATATTAAAGTACTCTTACATAAGGAGAGTATTTTTAAATGATGCTGGCTTAGTGGTGTGGATTTTGTAAAGGCACTCATATGGTCTTGTAAACACATGCAGTTAAAAAACAACACTGTCTTAAGCATGAGAATTTTTCTGTAGAGATCAGGGAGGGCTGAGAGACTAAATCCATTGTCAATGTTCTTTGTCATTTTACTTGGAAGGTTGAAGGGTTATTCACTGGGTTTTTTTGTTGTAGTTTTTACTTCACAGCGAGATTCAACTTGCACGCAATTTTCAAGAGCTTTCACAATTTCCTTTTTTGATGTTTTTATTAAAAGAAGAAAAAAAGGAGAGAAAATGATGAACACACAAAAAAAATTCACTACCTCTAAGGCATACTTAAGAGTCTGAAAATGCTTTTCTGAGCAGTATCCATCATAATGGAATCTGAATCAGACTAGGAGCAACTGTAAAATCCATTTACTTTCTTCCATTGTTAGAATGGCAAGATGTGAACTTCAGCTGTGTTCTGGGCTGCATCCAAAGCAGCGTGGCCAGCAGGGCGAGGGAGGGGATTCTGTCCCTCTGCTCTGCTCTGGTGAGACCCCACCTGCAGTGCTGCATCAGCTCTGGGGTCAGCAGCACAGGAAGGACATCGACCTGTTGGAGCAAGTCCAGAGGAGGGACACAGAGGTGATCAAAGGGATGGAGCAGCTCTCCTACAGGGGAGGAAAGGCTGAGAGAACTGGGATTGTTCAGCCTGGAAAAGAGAAAGGCTCTGAGACGACCTGAGTGTAGCCTTCCAGTACCTGAGGGAAGACAACAAGAAAGGTGGAGAGAGACTGTTTCCAAGGGCATGTAGTAACAGGACAAGGGGGAGTGGATTAAAACTGAGAGAAGGTTTAGGTGGGATAATGAGATGAATCCATTTACTGAGAGGATGGTGAGGCACTGGAACAGGTTGCCCAGAGCAGCTGTGAATGCCCCATTCCTGGAAGTGTTCGAGGCCAGGCTGGATGGGCTTTGAGCAACCTGGTCTAGTGAAAGGTGTCCCTGCCTGTGGCAGAGAGGTTGGAACTAGATAATTTTAAGGTCTCTTCCAACCCAAACCATTCTAAGATTCATAGAATCATAGAATGGCCCATTCAGTACACCTAAATGTGGCTTTAATATTTGTTGATGCTATTAAAAAAGGTAAAATAATAATAGATTAGATAATGGGGGAAAAGATGGAAAAAACGGATTCTAAAAGATCTTTCATATTTTATGCTTTGATGTCAGGCTAGTAGCTGAATTTGTAACTAGGTAAGCAGTCCTGAAAATTGTCAGGAAAAATGGGTATGTTTTTGTAGTATTGACTTACTAACCACTTTATACAGTGTTTGATTTTGATCCGTAACTATTCTGAACATGTTTCCTGTTGCAGTTCCTTGAAAGCTTTCATCCTAGCATTGAATCCCAATTTGTCTACTGGATGACTTAAGTGATCCCTACAGAGAACTGAGGATTGCTGCACACATTTACCCAGAGCAAATGCTTCTTTGAAGATTAGTTTATAGATACGTTGTTTACATTATTTTATTTCCAGAAGTATTGTTTTTGATGGCATACTTTTTAACAGTGGGAATGCAAGTACAGTGAAGTTACTTTTTTTTTCATATTAATATTTTTCTTGTTAAATGTATCCATTTGTGGCAAAATGGTGAGACTGTCCACTTCCAGAGATCCAGTAGTTGGTTAATACGGCTTTATAAATTTTATATCTATATGGCTATATATTTTTTCCATCTATTGTTTAGCCATACCTGCTCTTACATATTATGATCGAATGCTGCAAATGTTTTCAGTAACTGTACCTTCAGTAATAATGCATTTTTTTCCAAGTAGTCTTGTTGCTCCTTTGCTGAAATAGTTTTATAAAATGTGAAGCACTGAGAAAACAGAAAAATCATCAGTGATGGCCATACAGCCTTTAGCTGTAGTGTATTACTTTTCATAGTCAAGAAGAATCATTCTTTCTTCCAAGAAATCAATTCCATTATTAATATGTATGCTTCAGCAATGTGCTATTGTGCAACTATTAGTGTATTCATATATATGTCATGTTTTACGGATTCAAACAAAAATTCATTGTGGGTCAGTAGTCTATTGTATCAGAAATTTTAGTTGTAGTTACTTCAAAACCAGATAAAAATATGCATTGTGACAATGTTGAAATTATGTGAAATATCAAATGTTCCTATCAAATTGGCTGAGTCACATATTTATCTCAGCTTTTCTTTTTTTGTTATTTCAAATTTAAGGAACTGTTTTGCAGCATACAAGACAATTAGAAATAATAACACACTTCGGTATTTTTACTTTGAATAGTTTCAACTGCATGAAATTTAAGTTGGCCATCTAAGGTAAAGGACTGGACACAGACGGCAGAGCAATGGCTGGCTAGTGATCTACTTCATAGTTTAAAGGAGTGCTTTAATTTTACAGGCAAGGAAGTCTAGTTTTAAAAACAGACTAGAAGAATTAATTTTTTAGAGCAAGCAGTTTAAGAGCAAAAGGATACATGATATTAAAACAGAATAACTTCCAAGTGCTTTGCCTTTGCTTTAAAATATATCTGATTTACCAAAACCAGTAAATTTATTTGCAGTACACATTGAAAATTTTACCTAGGCAGTGTAAGAGGTTTGCATATTGCTCTGTTTCTTACTCTGTGTAAGAGTTGGCATTTGTTTTTGTGCTGGCATCCTCATAAATCACAGCATTGGTCTTTTGCTGTTTCTGAAAAGGAAAGAAATTGTTGGTTTACCTGCAGGGCATGAGTTACAAGTCTGTTAGGAAACCGTTTTGAATATTACCTTATTTCCGAATAAAACAAAATTCCTTTGATTTGATAAATATTTTTAGACTGTATTCTTTACTTCAGTTTCTCATGGTCTGGCTTCTTGTTTCATCACATTTTTGGGCTTTCCACTGTTTTTAAGGATGTAATAAATGAAGAGAGTACCAAAATGGAACCTGCATAATGTATTTGTGTCTCTGAGGAGTAAGACCAATTTCTGTGGTATCGGTAGTCATCATTCCTTTGACTAAATGTTCAAGTGATTTTTAGAAGATAGTAATTCTGCATTGACTGAAGGCTTCCTGTGCACAGTAAAGGAAACCAGAGATGTGTGAAGCACTGGAGACCTCGTGTGTTATTCCCTTTTGAAGATTAAAACCTGACATAGGCACTTAAGGGTTCACTAATTAGATGTGGCAAATCATTAGCATATTTTTCAATAGGTTGAAGATATATTACCGCTTTTATTCTTTCTTGCATTATTTTTATAAGAAGACTTCACAACTACAAACTAGCCCAAACTTCGTCGTTTTGTCTTTTGTGTCCTTCCTAGGAGTGATTTCTGAAGGAACAACCCCTTGAGGCTAGACACTTCATCGAGATCTGACTAATTTTGCAAAGTTAAATAAAAAGCAAAAACCATGACACTGAGTAAAGAGGAGAATGGTATCTTGACTGAACAATTCTTGTTCCTGTGCAAGACAGAGGCTTAGTTGCAAGATGGTCTTGGTTCTTAAACTTAGAAGTGGTTCTTGAACTTTTTTTTTTCTTGAAAACACTTGAGAAATGGGAAGGTGAAGGTCTGGAAAACAGAAAAATTCATATTTTACTATAAAATTTCATGAGCTGATGTAAACTTTTGAAAACTTCCATTCTCAAATGAAATTTAAAGCAAGGCTTTTAGTCTGAGGTGTGTTATGTTGGTCTAATGGTTCTCATGGAAGTTGATGAGAGTTTTAATGTCTTCAGTGGGAGAGTAAGTCAACGATAGAAATAAAAAGCAGGAAAAATTTTACTCAATGGTGGAAAAGATTTTTTTAAAACAAAATACAAATTAAGAATGTTAACTCATAAATGGACTTCTTGCAAACCATTGTTTCTTTGATGTGTGGAATAAGGCTACTTAGGGAGCCATAGGGTTTTGTGGTTGCTGTTTTACTCTGGAAAGCTGTGACTACAGCTCTCCCTCTGTGGGCTCCTGTACCTCAGCTTACAGCTGCACCTCCAGCAGTAGTGGATTTCTTCATTATGCTCCTTGCAGGATCACCCATCAGTGCAAACTAGATCCAGATCAAGTGTAAGCAGATAATAACACTTCTGTTGACTGGATCAGAACATGCAACAATGCTGCCTTTCAGCTTTGTGGTGGCTGTGGTAGCACAGTTGATCCTCTGTTCAGTGTAGGTTTGAAACAGAGTTATACTTACAGTGTTTTGAACAAATTTTGTACAGAAAAGCTGGGAAACTCTGGTGCTATGCATCATGTGAATGTGTGGGCTTTTGATCTAGTAATTAGGCAGGCTAATACCCAGTTTACTGTCTTGAAATGTAGACCAAATCTCTGTCGTTTTCCCTCTTTATTGGTGAGGGAACTTGTTGCATACAGCTTACTCTAGTCCTTTCTCTCACTGCTTTTCAATACCTTGTGAATCTTCTCTCTACTTCAGTTTCTCCTCTCTTTTCATTTTGGTTTGCATCTGGCTATCATTCATTGCCCATTGCAGTTCCTGGCTGGAACTTAATTCTCCAGTGCTCTAGTTGCTTTGTCATGGAAACATCAATATGTGTTTAGCTTTAGAACTTGTTTTGCTGTAACTTTTTAAATTGTAGATTCCAGAGTAACTTCCCTATCAAGAACAGATTTGTATGTACTGCTTCACAGTCTTTTTTAGCAAATGCTTAAATATTGGTATGATACTAACAATGAAAATAACTGATTCTTTTTTTTTTTTTTTTTTCCCCTAAGACTGCAGAATGATAGGACATAATTTCTCTTTTGTAGCTTATATGCTTTAGTGGAATTGAAGACTAATCTGCTGAAGAGACAGTTGAGGTAGCTTTTATATAAATTATAATGTGGACAGCAAAGTACAGGTTAAGCTGTTAAAGTGAACATTACAATGAGGTTAGGATTGTGTTTAGATCATTATAAATCTGTGCAGTTCTTTCATATTATCTTGGTTGCTTGCCACTTTCAAAGATTTTTGTTTGCGATTTTGCTCAGTTTCTTTTATGTTTGTTTGGTTTCAGTAACAGTGTACCAAGATAATATATATTTTTACTTGTTATTTCTCTGAAAATTGAATTTTTTTTTTTTTTAGCAAGCCCTGTTTAATTTAGCAAATTTGGTCTTGATTCTTGGAAACAACCTTCACTTTCATTAACTTCAGTATGTTTTATATTTTTTGCACAAAGCAAAAGTGATTATGCTTCTACTGCAATTTGTCTGACACTTCATGCCTGCCACATGTGCTGCCATCATCAAATTTCTTCTACTGTTCTTTTCTTAATAAAGCTAATGAATTCAGAAGGGAAATACTTCATAACCGCATAACAATTTGTGTCTGTTTTATCATTATTTGTGATAGATAGCTATCTCTACTGTTGGAAGCAGGGTCCAAAATGAAGCTAAGTTGTGAAGATCCAATGGTCTCTTGATTCTGTAGGACCGATCATAGAATGGTTTGGGTTGGAAGCAACCTTAAGGATCATCTAGTTCCAACCCATCTGCCATGGGCAGGAGCACCTTGTACTAGACCACATTGCTCAAGGCCCCATCCAACCTGGTCTTGAACATGGCCAGAGGTGGGGTAGGGGTCCACAGCTTCTCTGGAATGTGCTAGGGACATACTGGGTTCATTGATGGACCTTGGAGAAATGTTATTGTAGGTGTCAGCAGTGGTGTGGAATAAAAGATACAAATATCCCAATAAACCTTGAGCAGTGAGATGGTCCCAATTGTTTGAAATTACAATAATAATGATAATAATTTTTTAAAAGAGTCTGTGAGATTAATCCAGTCAACTGATATCCAACTGTAGTATTTTTTAAGTGAAATTTCTAAATTTAATATTTTTAAAGTAACAAGATCTGGAAATAGAACCTCAGATTTGCCCTCAATTCTAGTAAATTTGGTCAAAGGGTATGGCTTGTTCCAGTGAGTCATTCTGATGCAAGAAATGGTAATGCCTAGAGGATTACTGTTAGAGATGGTACCTGTATAACATGAACCATGAAGAATAAGATATGAGTTCATTGTGCTGTATGAATATACAGTATACCTTTAGGTGCCATATTGGTTGGACTGCAACCCAACAGTTTATTTCATGTGATTAAAATCAGAAATGGCAGAAAGGAGAGTGCATGTCAGCAGTTCAACAAAAGGAAGCATGCATAGTTCAGTTGACAGAAATAATTCAGTTTTTCATTTCCCTGTTGCATGGTTGCTATAACCAGGCCTTCCTTAAAACCACTATTTCTTTGTAACTAGCAAGGTTTGCTTACTATTATCAAACACAAGCATAAAATTACCTAACTCTGTATGTGTATCTCGTTTCTCTGTGAAGCAAACCTATAGTTTACTGCTGTATAGGGTAATAGTGCCTCTACTAATAGAAGCCTCTGGCATTCTGGTTTACCATTCAGCTGATGAGAAGTTTCATTCTCAAGTCTTGTTATAAAATGTATTAAAAAGATAGAGTCCAGGGAGATAAAAAATTAAGGCTCACTTCACGGTAACAGTCTGGCAGATTTTTATTCTTCAGTTTTCATCAGAATGTAAGAGCAAAATAATTGCATAACCAGAATCTTAAAGATTTGGAGTTTTTTAGTTAAGAAACCTTCTTTAACAGCAAGTGTAGTTAGTTTTTCATAATAAAAACACTCAACAGCTTGTTTTATTTACTTCAAAGATAGATATGGTTACCACGTATTGTGCTGAAACTGTATTCAAGATGCACAACTTAAATTTCAGTATGCTAATTCTTGATTATTTTGTGCTTTACTAATGAGGCAGATGGCTGGTCCTTTAAAAGTCGTTTTCTTGGGTTCCTTTTTATTAAATAGTAATGTAGAAAAATTTTGAAGAAAGTAAAGCTATAAATCTGAATTACAAGTGAAAACTAGAAGCTTCTTGGACTGTTTAATTTCAGGCTTATGGATCCTAATTATTAAAAGGAAATAAACTGCGGTGGGAAGATTTCTGATTACTCTTCAGCATGCTTTGGTATATTGAAAGGCAGCATAGTTGGGTGGTAACACAAATACAAGCTTCCCTTAGAATGCATGTAATATTATTTTAAAGAATATTTTGGCAAAAGGATACTGTTTTCCAAGGCTGTTGAACTGTGTAATTCAAGATCAGCTCAAGTACTTGACGTAGAAACAGTAGTTTGGTGTAAGGGTTTATAGCATGTTCTAAATTTTTAAAGAAATAGGCCTTCAGTTACATCAGTCAAAACGTGATCTTTTACTCTGAGGTGACAGATGACATCAATTGGACTTTGTATATTAAGGCCTGAATACAGGGGGAAAAAACCAACAAGGGTGTTTGAAAGGAGGCTAAGGAACAAAGAACCAAATAGATAAAACTAAAATAAATTATTAAGGTAACATCTGCTGCTCTTAAACTTGGCTTATTAGTTTTGAATGTTAGTGCCACTTTAGCATGGATTTTCTCTGTGTCTCTCTATCCCAGCACATAAATTCCAGGAAGAGAAAAGCATTATGGGAACAAAGTTACTGAAAGAATGTAGTGGGAGTGGGAAGAAGGAATTAGAGGAGCTTGGCCATCTCTCTCTTCTAAAGGGATAGTGGTCCAAATTGTCCTTGAGCCTGTTGTGATAAGACAATGGGTGGTGGTTTTAAGCTAAAAGAAAGTAGATTCAGACTAGATAAAAGGAAGAAAATTTTTGTGCTAAGAGTGGTGAAACACTGGAGCAGTTTGCCCAGGAGGTGGTAGATGCTTCATCCCTGGAAAAGCGCAGTCAGGTTGGACAGGGCTCTGAGCAGCCTGGTCTACTTGAACATGTCTCTGTTTATTGCAGGGATGTTGGACTGGATGACCTTTGAGGGTCCCCTCCATCCCAAACCATTCTGTGATTCGAGCTCAACTGGACTGTTTTGAGAGTTGTGTCAGCTGGTGACATTATAATAACAGGGTTCTTTTTTTCTCCCCTGAGTTTTCCAGCAAAACTGCTTCAGTACTTCTCCAAGTGAAAAACTTACTTTCAGTACAGATCTTTATTAGACCATAATAGTAAATGATGCTGAAGTAAGATTCTGTAGGGAGTTTGAATCTATGTAGAAGCAGCAATTTAAATTTACCTTTTCATAAAACATTTTCTGTTGGTGAGACAGGTCTTAGAGTTTGGAAGCTTTATCCAGATCATTGACAGTAATAGCAATATCAGCCTTTGCAACGTGATTAACACCCAGAATGGAAAGTAGTTTGCTGTGCAAGGGTTTGGCTCACTGTCCTTGCCAAGATGAGACTGTGTAAGCATTAGGCTCTAACAGCAGAGAAGTGATAGTGTTTATAGTTTGGAAGAAATTATTTTGAAGATAAATATAAAATTTCACTTCTTTCTTCTGCCTGAGAAACAAAAGAGAGCAAATGTGTCTGCCCAGCACAAATATGTATTTGGAAACAGTACTCTGTACATCCTATTTGATTCTTTCACTGTTTTTTTACAGAAATTTTTTAGTAAAATATCCATCTGTCCTTACTTTGCCTTTAAAATGTAGCTTGCAGGAGGATCCTGGAGAAATTCTGCTTTTGTTGATGATATCAGTGTTGCTTGCCTGGCACTAGTCACAGTTATTTTACCTTTTTATAATTCTATTAAAAACAGATTTGGAGACTACATGTCCTTCAGGTTATGTTTCCTAATTATTCGTGTCTGGTTTAATGTTATTGATTGACATTAATACTTGTGACTCTCCAAGGTTTCTACTGGTCTGACATTTACTTGCAGATACATAGTTTAGTTTTCTTTTTTAGTGGTTTCTGTTTGTTTCCTCTACTGAGTCCAGCTGAAGTCTTGTCACTGACTCAGTTCTATATAACCTTCTGTTGTTGTTTCTTGATCTTCCTCTGGTCTCTGTTCAAGGTCCAGAAAACTTGCTTGGATACCGCCAGGTAGAGAATTGTTTATACTAAAAGCAGGTAATGTGAAGTTTGAGTAAGTGTCCTTTGATGTGCTAGACTGTTTGCTCTGGAAGGGGAGTGGCCTCTCAAACTGATTAACCGGAGTCACCCAGATTGCATAGTGGTACTTTTGTTGTTCGGCGTAGTTTCAGAATCTGGGAACTTTTATCTGGACAGCCTCAGTTACCTGGAGGAAGAGCAGTATGTAAGATTGTGTGTAAAAGATGCACAGGGAAGAACAATCTGCTCAGGCAAAGAAAAGGAACATCAAGCGATACCAAAAGGTCTTTAGTCTCCATATCTGTTAGTCTCCACTTAGGGTTCTTGTGCTTGAGCAAACTGTGACAGTTTTGACAGCTTGATGTATGGCAGTTGCCTACGTTTTTTTACAACGGTCTTCATATGTTTAAGTAAAGAGGTACCTTTTTTCCTTTCCCCTGGCTTCTTGAATCCTGAAAAATACCTGTTGTGAGGCTGCCACCTGTTGAGACTAAATTTGGGAGCAGGATGTTGGTGCAGGAGTAAGGAGACAGAAGAAGAGTCTGCATGTAGTTTTTGTGGTGGGAATCGTAATGGCCTGAACCCACTGCACTGGATGAAGGCACTTGTGCTTTACTTTATCTCCTATCCATTTGTTATTTTCCCGTGTCACTTTCCCTTAACAGCCCTTGCTGTTGTCCTTTATTTTGTTCACAGATTGCTTTTATTTTGGATCCCAGGTTTTGTTTAGCTGAGCTAAATAGGCTTTAGGCAAAACTGCAGTTTTTCAGGCTATTTTTCTGGTGCACAACAATTCTATCCTAGTGCTCCCTGTGAGGACAGTCTTACCTTGGATTTGATGTGCACTAATGATCAGTCCTCTGCTTCTGTGGAGGTACTGAATTGGCTTAAGCAGCCTCATGCTTTCCTCTCTGCCTCGTACGGCATACTGCCACCACCTTGTTGCCAGCACAGCTTTGCAAAGCTGCTTGGAAAAACATATGTTAAAACTCTTCTTTCTTTCCCAGGTTGTCAACTAAATAATCATTTGCATTAAGAATAGTGTCATACGTGTCTAGTATCCTTGGCAATGGATACTGCAATGATCCATGTGTGTATATTTGGTTGACCATTAAATGGCAGCATGAACACTTCAGACAGATGTAGCAACATTTGTCTGAATGCTATAACAGAACAAGTTGGTGCCATGCTGGGACAATCTTGACTGCTATGTAAAAATTAATACAGCAGGGAAATACTGCAATTGACTTACTGTTCAGAGATTTTTTGTTACTGAGGAATCTCTGAAGTTGTACCAATGACGGGATTGGAGAAGGGAAGAAAAGAGAATAATTTGTGAGCTTTAAAAAAATGCTGAATCAGAGAAGTTTATAAGTTTGAGTAAAAGATGTTCATGAATTTGAACAGATTTTTGAACTGCAGTTCAAAGATTATTTATTGCAAGAATGAATTTATTTACTGCTCCTCTGGAATTACCTTTGAAATATCTCAGTGGAGCTATTAAACTTACTCAGCCTGACGATCAGACACTGTTATAGGCTGTTGCTTCTGTCAGTAGTTGCTTTCTTAGTTGTGTCCAAGGTATTCTACCTTTCTGTTATTTCAGGAATAGTAGTTGTACCGTTGACAATATTACTATCATCAGAAATCTCTAGAAAAATAACAGAATACAGAAGAGACTGATAAATCTCATGCATTAAATGTCTCAAAAGTGTCAGTTTTATCATACCATTTTTTTCTTAATGTTTTGTTTTGTATCTCTGTGTAATGCCTTCAGTGCATCAGATCTTCTATGTGACCTGTTATTTGTTGGAAAAATATACATACCTGTCATCAGTACTGTAGAGGATGTTCTGTACCATGATGCTTATTGGTCTCTTAATTCACTAAGTGAAAATTCTTTCTGTGTTGCTAATATTGTTCTTTCTTAAGAAAAAAAAAATTCAAAACCAAACCCTATTGTGAAAGAGCTTGTTTTTCCTGGCTTGGTTTGTTTGGTTTTTTTTTGTCTTCTGCATGTACATAGAAGTGTAAGAGAAATGCATCCAAAGTTGTCTGTTTTCAAACCACTCATGGCTCTTTGATATTATTCTTAGGCACAGAGCTGTACATACAGTAATTATGGAAGGGTTTGATTTTACATTGCCTGATTGGCTTTACTGTCAGGACTTTCTGGGTTGCTTGATGGTGCTTTTTTGTGTTCACACTATACAGAATGTGTATAGAGGTTCAACAAGTAATAAACCAAAAATTTGACATTTGGAGGAAAAATTGGGAGCTAGAAATCTAGTTTTTTACAGTAGTCTTCATTTTGTCTGCAGTCTTAACAATTTTTTTTTCCTGGGATGAGTTCTCCCTTGGTGGGTAATTTCCAGGTAGGCCATCATAAGGTTTCCTCAACACCTTCCCCAGAGCAATTAATTTCTGTTCTAAGAGAAAAAGGCCAAACTGTTTGGGTTTTTTTAATCATGTTTAGAAAATTGTACCCTTGTTCTTTGTTCATCCAAACAGCTGTGTCTTTAGTTTTTATCTCAGTTTATATTGCTCTGGTGTCTTTGTCTCTTGGTGCTTGATTCAAGAACATCGAAATAAGTTGAAAGCTTTTCATTGCCTTGGGTCTCAGGCTGTAAATAAAACTTTTTTGTTAGCACAACTAGAAGCAAATGTTGGGGGCTCTGGTGTGGGAGTTCAGATGCTTAGAGGACAGGTGGTTCTGGGCTGAGAGCTACTGGAGTTTGGGAGAAGGTTCTTTGGTATGAGATTGTTTGATTTGGTGCCTGAATTGTGATTAAAAAAAAAAAAAGGCAGCCTTGAAAACTGTGCCTTTTATTGACAAAATTGCTCAGGCTCACCAAAGATTGCAGATGCTTTTCAGTCTTAGAACCAACATTGTCTCCTTGAACCTAGAAGGAATTTTCTGCTCAGTGTTTTTCCAAAGACTTGCTTGTTTGCAAGACCGAGGAAGATTGTCCCAGAAGTGATACTGCAACATTGTAAATCTGTTGCTAAAATAATCTTAGTATTAGGGAGCAGCAAGCTTTGTGTGCACAACTTTTTTTTTAGTTGGTTTTTTTTTTTTTAATTTTTTTTCCTGAAGGCTCTACTAAGGCTTTATGATTATTAATCAAAGCTCAAAAAATTACAGACATTGCTTTTGGTTTCCAGTGCTCATTACACCTTTTGAGATCTGAAGTTCTGTGACTGTCTGGTAGTATTTATGCTACATCCATGTAACCTTTTAGTTTTTGCCTTCCCCTTCAATAGAAAAGAGACTTTCAGTTTATGGGTCTGACAGCCAGTGTAGAGCTTTGCCAGTCAGCTCATTTGTTTTCTTGGCTTAAATGTCAGCCAATCTAACCAGACTCGTACTGTGTTTTTTCACTTGGCAGTTGAGAGAACAGAGCCTTTGATAATTAACGTGCAGTTATTAATCAGTATGACATATCTAATCTGGGGAGATCTATCAAATAGTACATCTCTGTTGATTTTGCTGTTTGATATTGCTTGAATCTACATGGGAGTGAATACGTCTACATTTTAAAGAATGTAAATTTGCCGTGATTACCTAAGTAAAGCTTTTTGAGTCCAGAGAAAGAAGATAAGCGTAAGATATGAAAAAAGGACTGCAAAATTTGACCTTTTGGGCAAATTTGGTGGTTTTCAGTGTTTTAAATTCTGTACCAGTTGCATAGTTAAATATGTCTATAGTAATGTTCAGTATATTTTTTTACTTAAAGAATTAATAAAAAAAACCCAACCATGAACCCCTTTTACTAATTTCTGTCCTTCATTATTCTTTAAATGCAAAGGGATTGGGTGTGGGGGGGAGTGAAGATAAGAAAAAGTATTCATCGTCTACATTAAATTAGGACAGGGTAATTTCCATATATTTCCTCTCTTTGGAGTGGTTCTTCCAGTTGATGATCTAGATCAGGAGCTGAATATAGATGCTCTCATTCACTTAGGGAGGAGCCTATTTGCCTATATTAACTAGTAAAACTGTCCTCAGATAAGAAGTTAACCTTTGTGAATACCTCTGTACCTCCAATTTTGAGTACTTGTTTGGCTGTGATTCTATAAGTACATAAAAAAGGGCTTCACTGTGAAAGTTTAGTTCCATATTAAATATTGTTCATAAGGAAAAGGCTGTGAGGGTGCTTTTGCCCTTTTGGCACTGGGGAGGTCAGACTAAGCTGTGCTATTTGACTTCACAGTTTTCTTTCATCAGTAACAAAGGCCTTGTTTGTCAGGTGTCATTATATCTGTACAATGTCAATTCTTTGACCCAATGCAGCATAAAGCTAATAACTGTTTACGTAGCTGTGTTCCTGACAAGAGAGTCTAGTTGACCGGTTTCATGTTGTTTCCAAAGACAAAGTGTGGGAAAATGCAGTAGAAAATTTTTTTCACCGGTGTGAACAAATGTGAGTTGAGACAAGTAGAAAGAACAGATGCAGTGACTAAAATTCTGTGTTTATAGTCCATTCTTGTAGAGCAGAATTGTGATTGTAAGGAGGTGCATCTGTACTTTATGTGAATTTTATGAGTGCTCAAACTGGTTGGTTGTGATCTTGGGTAAATTATCCATGTATTTCTCATTAGTGTAATTAACAGTTTGCTCTGTATTTGATGTGCGACATGCTGATGTGGTCAATAGTTGCATTTATTTTTTAAATTCAGGTAGATTGAGAACAGTTTAATATAGTGGAAATCTGGTTTTCTTTTTAGAATAAGGGGACAATATCCTTGACAGGTGTTTCCTATTTCTCTTTGTAATTAATACTGTTTGCAGCAGTCCTGAGTTTTTCAGGCCTCTCTTTCTGACACAAGGAGTTCATATGGAGTGCTGTTACCTGTTTTCTTTGATGTCTTGTGCCTGGGCTTTAGTTTGCTAGCCCATCTTTAAGGGCTATGCTGTATCCATGCTGTTGCTCATGCTGTCAGGTAGGATTTCTGATCCTTTCCTCCCACTTCAGCTGTTGTCTTACAGGTGAGTTTTCCAGAACAAGAACTGCTTTCAGATGTTTGGAAAATCCCTACTGCCTTGTAAAGCAGCCTATAAAAATAGTCAGGTTGCATTTTCAGTGTGTATCTAAGTGGAGAAGTAGTTTTAAAGTGCTTAATCTCTATGTAGATGGGCCTCAATGCAATATAACTTAAGGAAATGGAAGCGTCATCACTTAGACTGATCCAAAGCTAATTGAAGTTGAAGGACAGGTTCCCTTTGACTTCAAAGGGCTTTGAATCAGCAAAATCTTAGTGAGCTTTCAGTATTTGTGACCCTCCTGAAATAAACTGACTAAAATTTTAGCAGTTAAATAACTTTATTGGTTTTGAAAATTTTAACTGAATTTGTTTAAATTTACAAGGATTAAGCACACATGGTAATTGTGTATGAAAATCTTAATGTATTCCTTTTTTAACTTCCTAGAAACCAAGAGTCTGGGAAATTGAAGGAAGTGGTAGGGCTTTTGGAGAATTTTAGCCATTGGCAGTTTAAGGCCTCTAAATTTTGGTGAATACATGAGTGCAGAATCTAGCTGAGTTACTGCTTTGGAATCAAAATGCTTTCATGTCTGTCTGCTATATAGCCTGGGTGTTGTGAATATATGTGTGTGCTTAAAGAGAAGTGCTGTCCTTCAGGCATCGTGGGAAGGATTGTTGTGATTCAGAGAAAGTGAGCCAGAACACACCTGTTTAAATCTAAGCTTACCTGGATCATTTTAAAAAATGGAGTTTGTTTTCAGAACTGTATTATAAAAATCACTTTTAAAAGATGCTGGGTTCAAGAAAGGGTTTAAGACTAGTGAAGTGAACTGAGTTAATGACAGTGAATATTGGAAAATAGAAAAGGTAAATTTTAGCATTGTTTTCAAGGATTAACTTACATGGGTTTTAAGAACAAAAAGACCAGTTTTTCAGGGTTAGACTGCAGATTGTTTTTAAGAAGCAGCAGTTCCTTTAATACAGTGTTGCTTCCTTTATTTCATATCGGTATAAGGATTGAACAAATATGTCTCTGCCAGCTTTTGTAGGTTGTATCAGATAATGTCATATCAGATTGCTTGTCCTCATTCTGTCTGCAGAAGACTAGAATTTGCATTAGTTGCATTCAAGTGTATGCATCTATCTACTGTGACATCTGAAATACTTGATTTGGGTATGACTTACTCAGAGTAGAGAAATTTAAAGAATAAAATAGTCAAGCCTGTGGGCTCTGTTCTAAAACTAAATATAGAAATAACTGTATTCTTCTCAAAGTTGTTAAGAATTTGGGGAAGCATTGCTTCTACATGTATATTACTAATCAAGTAACTCTGTTTTGGATTTAAACTAGATTTACTGTTAAAGGGAGAGAAGAAGTATGCATCTGCTATTAACTGGTGAAAATGAGTATCAGACAATTTGGACTTTCCTGTGAAAGTGCTGTCATTCTCAAGAACCAGTGTTAGTTTTGGATTGTATAGATCATATTTTCAAAGCTCTGATCACCTATGTCTTGTCTTAAACTTCCAAGATTGAGCAGGTTCTGCAACTTCGGCCATGAGAATAAAGAGGTCAAAAAGAAGACATGTCTAAGTGCTAGATACTAGTCAATTCTTCTTCCTTTTATTTTTTCCTCCTTTACAAATCTGAACTAGCAAGAATACTGGCACTTTAAGGGAGGGAAATTTGGTTTCGTATCGGTGAGCATCTTTTCCTTTAAAAAGCTGATATACATTTCAATAGAAGAAAACATTCCCTCACATGTGGATTCCCACTCCTCATCCTTTTTACTGTTAAATTATTTGAAAGTCAAGCCATGAATTTATTCCGAATGTTAGCAAAAATGGTACTTCATTACTCCATGAAACCCTCCCATAACAGGAGAAATGTTACAATTATAGTTAACAAAATACTTCAGGGTTTTTTTATTAGCTTGAAATTTAGAATGTGTCCTTCCAAATTTTTTACGAAACTGGCCTTTTTAGAGAAACATGGGCCATTTTTTTCAGAAAAGTTTAAATGCAGAAATAAAACAGTTTCAAGTAAGATCTTTAAAGCCTGGTCCTGAACTGAAAAGTAAATGTTCCCTTTGGAATGTCCTCTGAATGCAGTTTCTTAACAATAAGAATATCCTGCTTTTGAGTGAGAGAGAGCAGAATTATTCATACTATGGTGTGGCTTTATTGCACATACAGCAATGCATTAAAGGGGCAGTTTAAAAACTGCTGGCTTAACTGTATCTACAGCAGTATATTTTATTTCCTGTGTATCTGTACCCAGTGCCTGACTAATTCTGCTTTATAATAGCTGTGACTGTTTAAGATGTTAGTTAGCCTGTCTTGTAATCCACCTCTTTCTCCTTGGATGCAGCTGTTGCTTTGCAAGTGATTTTACTGTTCATCTCAGACTTTGGAGCTCATGTCCCAAAGGTCTTCTTTTATCCAACCCTAATGTGTTAGTTGCTGTCCTAAACAACCTGGTCTTGTGAAAGTTTAGCCTCTGTATGCGTTCTCCACCAGCAGCCACTTTCAGATTTGTTCTACCAATTTGTTCTCCTTTTTATTATGTAGCAGCTAAACAAAGAGTAAGTTCCACAGTTGAAATGTGTATACTTAAAGGGATGCTGTCAATATAAATGTAATCATATTTACAAATTGTTATTAAATGTGAATCTTTGGCATATTACTTCTTGCATTGCTCTGTTTAAAGGAGAACATTGAGGAAAATTTGATTTTGTGTGTGAATTACAAAGTCTGGAAGGCAAAGAAGCTCATGGGGGAAAAATTATATGAGCATTTCAGACTTAAAAGCATGCTGTGCTTGTGTTGAGCGCTGCACATGTTATTCTTGGAGGCTATGAGCAGATGAACAAGTTATTGTGAAATAACATCAAGGGTGAGCTGTTCATATGGAGTAAGGAAAGACAGAATTGTGCCTCTTGTTATGCAAGGGCACACACGTATGGCACACCACAAAGTTCACTTACCAGCTTAGACTTGTGGCAACGTGTTTATTGACCTGGACCTTTGTTAGTATGGTTTGTTTGCTTACAACTTTCCAGGGAGAAAGTGCCTTCTGCTTTGTTCCCAGTTCTGTCCTAGGGCTTGACTCCTAAGAGGAACATCCATTCTGGTCACTGTTACCAGACCCTTGCTGTCTTATTTCCTTAGGTGGGATGGTGTTTAAGAAGTGCTTTTGTGTTTTCAGAAGCACTTTCAGCATTGTCCCCTTCTTCCATTTCTGAAAAGGGTAAAATATAGAGGAGTTTGGTAAGTTTTCATCATAAAAAATTGGGCTGAAAAAGAGAAAAGGTTACAGTCTCCTGTTTCGTGCGATTAGTGACTGTGGAGGAGGCCAGAGAGCACACACAGAGCAAGTTTTCAGATGACCATTCCCTTTATTATTGGATTGTAAAACTGACAATCAAGTTAACTGTTTTCTAAAAAAAGAAAAACCCAAAGGTTCTTTTTTTTCCAAACAGAAATAAAAATTTCAAAAGTGTATGGGCATCAACCTCTGAAAACATTCTTCTTCAGTCCAGTAGACTAACCTTGCTTTAAGGATATTGTTTTAAGTATAACTTGCATATTGCCCAATTTTTCTGTAAGCCTTCCTGCATTTTTATGTCAGTCAATTAAACTTCATTTTCTGATTAACTGATTTTTTCTCACTTTTTGTTGTTTATTTTTGTTTTCAGGCTTCCTTAAGCCAGACTTAATATCGATAGCATGAAAAAATTTAAGAGAAGACTTTCCTTAACCTTGCGAGGAAGCCAGACCATTGATGAATCGCTGTCTGAGCTAGCAGAACAAATGACAATTGAAGAAAACAGCAGCAAAGATAACGGTAAGTATATCTTTCACTTTGTGGAAAGTGTTAAGAATTTTGTCAGGCCCTACTCAAGTGAGCATTGCTGGGGTTCATTTCAGTTTTCACGGTTGCAGGGACTTTCTCACTAACCTTTTTTTAATTTATATTACATTCCACTGCCCTAGTTCTTTCAACAGGTTGATATGTTATTACATATTGGTTTGGTTTGCTTTGGTATTGAACTGTAGAGCTATTGGTCAAAAGCTACCTAAATTTATCTTTTTATATTGTGTCCAGCAAGGCTTATAGATGCTCTTGCAGTAAACAAACTCATTGTATGAATTTAGTAGGTCTCACATCAGCTTCATATGGCTTCAAATTCAGTCTGTTCTCAAAATCATTATTTAGTAATATGATTGACTAATTGCTTAAGCATTATGTATAAAACTGTTTACCTTACATTGGCGATGCGGTGCAGTAGTCTAAATTCTGTCATCTCTTTATGTCGCTCAGTAGTACTTCTCTTCACCAATATGTAGGTGACTAGAAGCATTCAGGATAACCAGCTTGTCTCTGATTCTTACATAAGTCTTTGGCTGATCCCATAAATGTGCTGGCTGCTGTAAAGTCCACGTTAATGATGATGCCGTTTTTGGATGCAATCTGCAGTAACAGTGACTGGAAGAGGTTTTGTTGCTTATTCTGTTTCCTGGGCTGCAGCATTTAAGTCATATTTCATCTTCAATGCTGATTAGTGTTATTTTTTGCTCTGCTCATATCTAAGATTTTTCTCATTTATCAAGTGATCTGAATTTTATTTTTCTCCCACTTAACAACAGTAAAGGATTCTGAATTTTCCCACTGAAAACTGACAGGGCCGGGAAATTTGAGTGGAGGTAGAGGCAATGGAATTTGCCATGCAGATTTTTAAAACCCCATTCAAGATATGTTGCGTACCGAGGTTTTGGAAGCAGAATTTACCTTTGGCAAAACAAAGCTAATAGTGTTTTTCATTTTTACCTTTAGTCCCTGGTATATTCATTGCTGTTGTCCTGTTTTTACTATGGGCCATCCCAGTATTTTGGGACACAAGGTTTATTACAACTTTTTATATGTTGATACAACAGGTCTACTCAGGAGCAACAACTGCAGTATTTTTGCACTGATACCTATTAAGTCCTTTCTGAGACACTGAGTTGTCCCACATGATTTCACTTGTATTCGCCTTTTACTGATGCATATTTTTTCAGACCTGTATATACTTCTGCAAGATTGATTTCATTATGTAAATAAGTGCTAAGAATGTTACTTTCACACTGAGAAATGAGCATGAAAAAATTGTTACCAGCATTGAGGAGGGTAGTGAACTGGGTTGCTGAATTGATTCATTGTAAACTGAATCCAGGAAGAATAAAAAGATTTTACCTTAAACTGGACCATACCTTGGGTTCCAGCTCAAGGGACGGAGAACACAATAACTTGTTTACATAAGCATGAGCTTATGCCATCTTAAACCATCTATAAATCCATTTACAGCTTGTAATATTTAACTGAGAATTATCCCAAGCAGTAATACTTGGATGTCTGCATGCTTGTCGCCAGACTGTGACAAGCTTAACTTCTCCTAGATATTTGAGGTGTTAAAATAAATAAAACATACAATTAAAGAAAATGCTCCTAATTGCAAATTACTTATCTAGCTTTTAGTGCTGTTTTTATTTTGCTTTCCATGGTAATTCATTGGCCAAAAGGAATCTTACGTGCTAAAATTGTGAAAACAATGTATGCTATGCTTATACATGCAAAAGGTTGTTGATGCCTTAGTACAGTCTTCTTGGATACGCTGGAGATGTTGTCGGTCCTCTTGAAAGAAGACAAAGAATATAAACTGTACTTTTGCTGTGCCTAATCTTTAATTCATCATTTTATGCCATTAAAAAAAGTTTTACTGACACTTGCTACCTTTTTCAGATTCTTCCAGAATGCAGTTATAAGTACTTGTCCTGTCTTTGATCTTGCAGAGGTGAACAGCATACTACATTGTGGATTTTTGTTTTCCTTTGTTTTTCCTTTCCAACCCTACTTTTCTTAGAAAGTAGGGTTGGAAAATGCTTGCTGCTCTAGCTAGTCTTGCTTTTCTAAAGGACACACTAGCTTTCCCACAGATGAAGATATTTTGGAAAGAGTATTTTTCAGACAGACCGCAGGGACTGGGCTTTGGGCAACAACAATTGTTGGAAAAAACAGCCAAGAAATTATTTTTCTCTTTTGGTGAAAGACCAGTTTGGTAAAGAACATTGCCCGGAAAAAAATCCTTCAGTGGGCATTTAAAGAATTTTGCTTACAAAGGAGTGCTTAAATGAGAAAGGTTTGCCTTGGCATCTTACGAAATCCCAGTGCTAAAAAGCCTCTACTAATTGTAAATATCCAGCTGAGACGCATGAGAGGATGTAGTCTCTTGAAAAATATTATATAAAGTGATAGCTGCATCAAGATCTTGAAAGTACATCCTTTACTGTGATGGTGCTGATCTCAGGAGGCAGGAGTAACCATCTCCTTAGTTCTGCTTTTAAGAATAAACAGCTCCTTTACCCTGTGGAGCAGAGACACACAAATGTGCCCAGTATAACAGGTTTTGAATCTGTTCCTAAAGAAACTTAAAAAGCACTGTCTAGTAAATCAAAGGCATGCCACTATAGTAATCTACAGAGAATCAAAGTCAGGGGTACAAATAATCTTCAGAAAGTGGTTCTTCATATGTGCTTAATTTTCGAGCATTACATCATGAACTTGAGAAATAAGAGTTGAAGGGCGTTGAAACTGTGCATTTCAGGTCAGAAGGCAAGACTAGGCCCTGAATGCTGAAGGCCTTTACAGCAGAATTTTCTTCCATTGTTGCTGTCCAATTCTTTTGATTTCACTTTTTCTTTCTAGCAAATCGCACATCTTGTCTCCTGTCATTCCATGCTGATGGCTGTGTTCACTGAAGGTTATCATTTTATACATGCTAGTTTTTTTCCTTCCTGGGAAACAGCTGTGTTACTGGGTTATAGAGATTGTAGAGACTGTGTCCATAGAAGACCATATCTGTGCTGACCAGGAATCCAGACTCATCTCCATCTGATTTATATCCTGTAAAATATTTATTATAAGTTGCAGTTCAGCACTGCCGTTCCAGGTGTAGATCACTTGTGCATAGTACCAGGGCCCTTTCCTTATGGTCACCTTTTGCAATAACCTGTATTGTTCAGCCCCCTGTCAAATGTTTCTTCCCCCGCAATTGCCTGTAATTTTAAGTAACTGCAGCTCCCATCCAGAGGCCCACCTTGTCATTAGCTCCAGCTTTGAGTGGGTTGTTTCAAGATTCAGAGAACAGTACTCCTAAAGTAGAACAAATTGTCCCATTTGTAGTTCACGGACATAAAGATAGATCCATAACTTTTGATTTCTTTGCAGTGCATTGATACCACTGAATCAGCTAACCTTTTGTATGCAGTCTCACTTAATACACAGCCTCCTTCATCGTGTGATGTCAGTACAATCTCAGTATGCATCACTCATCCATGAGCAGCAAAATGGGATTAGCAGGGATCAACCCATACTGTTCAATGCAGCAGCACAGAGCTGTTGCACTGAATATAGAATAACCATTGGGTTTGGGTTTTTGGAACACCATCAAATTATTTAGTGACCAGAAACATATATATAATTAAATCTTTCTTACAAATTATATTCATCATGATTGGCTTCTGGGTGAGGAAGCGCTGCCAAATCAGGTCATAAGCCATAAAAATAGGGGGACCAGTGAAATGCCTAATAATATATCTGAAGCCTTATGAACTGTGGACTGTATGAGGTATACTTCGGGCTAGTCTTTTATCTAAGTACAAAAGCTTTTCATGGTCTCTGATGTTTCAACATATAAAAACAATTAGGTGGATTTGTTGTTTATTTTTAATTCTGCCATATTTTAATTTCTCATATTAACAGTGTGCTGGCTTGCTTTTTAAATTCTAGATTCTTCCTTAATATATGAATTTAGATTAACATTAAAAATACTAAATGATAATTTTTCGATTTGGCAACTAAATTTGCTCCTGGAACTTTTGTTTGCCAATGACATACTAATGAAATTTGGCTAGGAGTAACATCCAAATCATGCTTATTTAAATCCTAATTAAGTGTAAAATTTATGCAAATACTTCAAATACATTTGATCTCTAATGAAAGCAAAAAATGCAGCTGTATTGTCTAATACTATGAAGTGCATTATCACAACCTCCAAGCATGCTTTTAAAAAGAACTGCAAGATGCGTTCCAAAATACATCCACAGCTCTTGCATTAATTTATAAGTAACTTGGAAAGCATTCTATTTTGTTATGGTTGGGTTTTTTGGGTTTTTTGGTACAGAGAAATACACATGTACATAATAAACCAAAAAAGGTGAAGTTCTGATAGAAATGGCTACATGAATTTGTAAAATAATACTTATCTCCATTTGGTCTCTTTTAGCTCAGTGATGTGATCATAGGATCCAGTCTCATGAACACTTGCATAATTTTTTTGTAATTTTACAGGTGTGAGTAATAATGGAAGGATCAGCTACGGTAAAGTGCGTAAGTGTTTTTTAGGTTTAAGGCATTAATGACTAGTTAATACTCTGATAAGAGGGATGAATGTTTATAAAAATCAACACATTGCAATACTGTCTCAGAACATCCAAATGCCTTTGTAGTTTTAATCATTTCATATCATCTTCAACAGAGCTGAGAAATTTCCATTCCATCTGCTATGTATAATTCCTTGAGTGTGGAAGGAAAACAGTGTGTTGCAACATATTTTCAAGACAGTGTTCTTGAATTGAAAATATGAGCACAGAAATGCTTACTGGTAATAAATCGGTAAAATTTCTCTGTTGATGTTGGAGGAAAGTATCAGTATGAAGGTGTGGGTGGGTGAGGGAAGAAGAAATCCCCAGAATTGCTAGAGCTCATTTTAGAGCTACAGATTACTGTGAGTAATTGGCAGTTGTTACAACGAAACACTGATCCTTGTACTGTCCCTTACACTGTACTGGCAATGTTTTTATTATAGTCTGTACGTACCCTTCTGTGCTGTGGTATACATCCATTTTTGTTATTCCTGTTCAGTATGGTTTCTCCATCCTACATACACTGCACAACATAGTGTTCTTTCTTCCCTTCTGTTTTAATTTGCTTCTTCCCACAAAACCTAGGGTCTCTGTTCATATGTGAAAGTGCTTATAAAGCAAAATGAGCATGAAAATTCAGTGCCTGAAGCATGCTGCAGAGACCCACAGTCTTGGGGGGCCTTGTGGGGGCCTTGTCCACTCATAAGTGTTTTCCTTAGAAGCAAAATG
>NW_008238664.1:9896968-9950065 GCF_000691975.1 Corvus brachyrhynchos
ATACACCAGATTTCTGTTAGTGTAGGCTCACTGATGGATGTGCAGAGATTTGTTCTCAAATGGTATTCAGATGGAGTTGTTAAGTACAGAAAAGTACAATACACATAACTAGCCAACACAATTTATTTCTGAAAGGAGGACTAAAAGGAGCCAGATCCTGTTTCCTGGTTTGGTTGGCAGTGTGGTCTCACAGATGTTTGCACTGGGAGTTGTATGTGTGGATGCAAGGATAGAGGCCAGGGATACTTGCATCTTGGCTGTGGTATTGACTTGCATTAATGAAATTGTAGCTGAAAAATTTTTCTGAAGGATTTGGTGTAGTGTGATGCCTTCTGCAGTTACAGTTTTAAACTGATGGCGTGTTATGCTTATCTGATTTGAGGTACAGAACTACCATGCCTACGTTCCAGTACAGGTTCTGATGGCCAAAAATATTATCTGAGAATTATCTTCTAAGCAGTATGAAATACATAAATCTTAAATGCGGGGCTTTGGTTTTGAATATATTTCACTTGATTGTGATCTTTATGATTTTGGTACCCAGACTGAAGGCAAAACCTCACTCTGTATGAAGTCAACTTTGAAAGGTTTTTTGTAGTGTTTTTTAGATGTCTTGATCTCATTCTTTGCCTGGTGTATTTATAGTTTGGTTTTGTGCATTGTTTTTGTAGTTCAAACAGACAGAAAAAGTTCTGTCCTTTCTGTCTCAAATTAAAAAAAAAAGTTTCTAGGACGTTACAGTGCCATTTTAATAATTGAGGTACTTCATTTCTCCGAGGAAGCTGAAGGCTGAGTTTCTTCAGGGTTATATTAGCATATTTTTTCAAATCTTCTACCAATATTTTTTGCCTTGTGTTGTCCAGGTGAAGAATATTTGCTCTGGAATGACTGCTGTACTCAAATGGATTAATTTGACCAGTGGGAGGAAACCCTTGAAGTTCTGCCAAGTTTTTAAAATCTTAATATTCAATAGTTTGAAGATTTCATCTTATTTTTTAATGAAAAATACTGGTTTAAGTGGTATTGAGTGGTTGCTCTGTTTTTACAGTGACTTAATATTTTCCTGAGTATCACATAACAGAATCTTAGGAAACAACCCCATAAAATAATCTGTAAATACACAGTGTTTTGTAGTGTTCCTCATCCAGCTCCTGGAGAGTACAATATAGCAAGTGTATTGCTGCTTTGGGTTATTTAAATGTATCTTTTATGGCAGCTGTCACCTGCAATCAACTAATTTTACTGAGTGGGTCTGACTGCCTTACAGCAGTGTAATTAAATATTATACAGTGCAGCATGCCAGCTCTGAAATATCAGAAATTCACCTGCTTGCATTCTACATTTTCTGAAGAAATAAAGGGCTCTTGACAACAGCCTCTTCAGCAGTTGTTCGAAATATTTTGTATTCCAAGTCCAAAAAAAGTCAGGTTTTATTATGTAAAAACTGAGTAATCATTAGCAGAGCCTAACATTCAGATCAGGTAAATGAATGTGTAGTTAATGATGCTGAAATATGATTAAGCTGTATGACAGTAGCATTTGAGAAGCCTACATAAATAAACTTAAAAGGTTGTGATGATGCATCACAAGCTTCATGAATGCAAAGCTGTTCAAAGAATGAATATGTAGTTTCACAAACGTAGTTTTTTGACACTTTTCTGTTCTCTGTCAAATTGGAAATGATAAAAAACAGCCTTGGAAGTTTTCTGGAGCAAGGGTGAGGTCAAGGTGGTGGAAAAGAAACTAAATAGAGTCCTGTCCTATAAAAACCAGTAGTGGATTCTCAAGACATTTAGTGAGATTTTGTTACACTTGAGCCAGTCCAAAGTCAAGTTGCAGTTAAAAGTGTAAAGTGAGGTTCTGCCTCCACGCTTTTGCCAGCAGCTGTGCTGTGTATACCCCATGGAGATCTAGTTCAGAAATCTAAATCAAAATTGCACTTCTTTTTTGTTGGGGGGGGGGGGGGACCTTGAGCCACATTTTTGGTAGAACCAGTGAATTGTGGCAGGCACAAAGATTCATCCTTACTTAGAATATGGAACATGCCTGGGTTCAATCCCCATTCTGTACCCAAATCAGTAATCATAAATGCTAAGTCTCCAATATTTCTTACTTTGACTAGAAAATCTCCACATGTGTATTTTAATTTTATTTATATGAAGTTAAAATATGTATTTATATGGTTTACATGTCCAGAATGGATAGTGGTTGTGGAATCAAGCATTTTTTTGCAGACATACTCAGCTCTGTTTCATTTAAGGGAAAATGCCACCTTGTATGACTGTGATTTTAGTTCTTTATTAAAGCTAGTTGAATCAAATTTCATTGCAAAATTTAGGTAGTGAAATCTGAAAAACAGCTTGGTCTCTGTCAAATAGTAGAGATTCTCACAGGACATAAAAAAAGGAAGAGTTAGGTGAGCACATGAAAATATATATTCATAAAAAGTGTTTTAAAATGCATTTACATTCCTAATGAAAACACTTTCTTTCTTTAATCCACCAGCTGACTGACGTGTGACAGTATGTCAGTTACTGAGACCATGCAAAGAAATGCCAGGCAATTCTGCAGGCTCTCTGGAGCTCAGCTTAAGTAAATCCAGTTAAGTAAATCCAGCACAGGAAAGAAGGTGATAGTGTGGGTCTTTGTTATCATAGATGGATGAGGAAAAGAAACACTGTGGATTAATTGAAAAATGGCTTAACTCGGAAGTAATTTGAGGTCAAGGTTTGTGGTTAATTTAAATTGCAGTTAAAGGAAGAAGAGGAAGCATCTTTATAAAATTGTTGGGTTTAGTTAATTCCTCGGCCAGGTGTCTTGTTTATACACACTGCTGTTCTAATTGTTATGGCAGTTTTCATAATTATGAAGTAAAAAAAAATTCAGTTCCACTTATGTTCAAACATAAATTTATTCCACTTTACAATTGAATAATTTCAGTGGTTCATTTGAGTTGCTTTCTGGTTTCTTATGTTTGTTAGCATTGGTGTTGGCATTATTTCAAACTTAGCAAAGCAGTGGTACCTTACTGGGTACAGTGTTTTCCTAAAATATATGTGTGTATTCTAAAACATTCCATGATCTAGAAACTTATAATCATTATTAAGCCAGGCTGATTGCATTTTCAACTGTGTTTTCTTTGAATAGTGCTGTTGTATTTATTTTGGGTTATGCCAATAGTAACAGAAGTTTGAATGACAGAATGTGAGAAGTACAAGAAAATGCTCCAGATTATATAAAGGGTTAGCTCAGCACTCACCAAACTTGAAAATCGAGTAATACAACAGTGCACAGTCACCATACATTGCTCAATTTCAAACCCTGCTGAAGGTGCAAGGTTAAGCCAGATGATGTGGACGTGGCATTTAAGAAAAGGGATATGCATTTTTATAGATACAAAACAAATGTGCACATCTAGGTATACTTTATTAAAGGGTGTCTATTGCAAGAATTTTTCAGGGACCTTGAAAAGAAATCCATGTGGTCATCCTGTACATCAGTATAATATTTATAACTATTCTCATTGAGAATGTTGTTTAACCTTTTTCACACTTAAAGACTAGATTTGCATGATAGCTTAGTAGGCTGCCTAAGAAATGTAAGGGTTGAAATGGCATTCCTTGAAAGACGAGTCCAAGATTATATGATGGTGTAGCCAAAATAAGAAGAGACTATAATAAAAACTGATGAAATACAATTTAAAAAGACCACTGAGAAGTCTGTGTTTCAGCTTGTTTTCCATACCAGTTTATCAGTTTGGAGTTACAGATGATAGAGTAGGGTGAGGAAAGAGAGCTAAATGATTAATAAGACCCGTATTGGAATGGTTGTGCCAGCGAAAGCCAGCACAAGTGAACAGCCACTGCAGAAGTCTTGTGCTGTAAGGACAGCTGGAGTTGTGCCTGTCTGTTCTCCAGACTCTGAGGATGACATTTTAGGGCAAGTCTAAGATTAGAGCCAAAAGTACAATATCATTTCCCCAGTGTATTGTATCAGTTTCTAGCTCAGAGACTTCCTGAACTAGGCAAGTCTCTGTGTGGTTAGTAACCCTGAGCAGATTGCTTGTTCAGTCTCCCCTTGAGTCTTGGAGGTTCTGGTAGTTGTAACATCCTGTGGTGAGGACTTTCCGCAGAAGAATCATTTTGTGTGCAGTATGCAACCTGCCATGGCTGGCTTTTTCACTCTTGTGCTGAAGGAGGTGGTGGATGCAGCGAGTTCCCAGGTGTCCTCTTCAGCCCTCAACTGAGTCCGTGGATTGTATCATGCTTCTATTGTTTTAATCTATATGAGAGCGGAAGATGAGAGCCGTGCATGATCTCAAAATACAGTAGATCCACACACTTGCACAGTGAATTTTCTAGTGGTTTTTTACTCACCTTTTAATTTCCATCATTCATTTTGCCTGTGGCTGAATATTAAACCAATAGCAACATATGGTTACTGAGTTATGTTTACCAAGTACAGTGACACTAATGTAAAGGATGTTTGTGAGTTTTATATGGGGGAAACATTTTTTTAAAGACAAATCAAACCTATAATCACAGAAATAAAATTATAAGAAGCAGTTTTTATAGATGTATATAGTAAAGGCATTTAACTTTTACAGTTTAGATGTATTTTCAAGCCCAGACAGTTGACTTAACTCACATCTTAAAACTGCAGTGTTATACTTTAAATATAGTGATTCAACGTGTTAATAATTCTGGAAAAAATGAAGTGAATTAAAGGAAATTGTAACTTCAAAAGAAGTACTTGTGGGTCTTTGGAGAGAGAGAGAGAGAGTTAAGTAGTTGTTTCAAAAGCACTTTATTTAACTCTTGTATCTCATAAATGCATGAAAACTGTAATAAAGAGTCTTGTAAATTAATTTCCAGCAACAGTTTGCTTGATGATCTTCAATATTTGTTCCAGCTCTTGGCTGTTAACAGTCGCATTTGCAGGGAGGAGGTAATATAATGCAGAATTCATGCAACCATTTCTTTAGAAGTTCCTAGCATACAGCAATGCACACTGAATTGTTTGTAACAATTCTTCAACAATACTTTTCTGAACCATAAGCCCGTACCTTATACCATCATATGCCATACGATCCCTCATTTTGGTAAATTAATGTGTATCAGGATTTTAAACCCCTATTTATAAGCAAGCAGGATTAATACTCGTCTTAGTCAGAAATATAGTGTCATGTGAGTGTTTTTTTAACCTTCGCTTCATTGTCTGCCAGCAGTTATGCCTGTCCTACTACATAACCTAAATTATTGTTGCAAAATTTTATAATGGGCTCCACAATTTAGTACAGTACTTAGGACAGTGAAGGAAGGTAATAGTTGCCTATGATGACAAAAGTTATTTCTGTGTAATTGGATCTTATTATATCAACCATTTTTCTTTCATTTTTATATAAATTTACTTAATAGTGTGATCTGTATTTATCCTTATATTTGAGCTGAACTTTTCATGTGTTAGGATATTTTAGGAATTTTGTTTTAAACTGTAAAATATGTACAAATGTACCAGTGCCATGAGGAAAACAAATTTTTTAAATAATCATCTCTGTGCATCACACTGTCATGTTACTAATGAACATAAAACCCAATCTCTACATAGACATTTGGTGTATTCATAAATGCTGGCCTCTTTTGTGTACTTCACAGTTCATGAAGGTAGATTACTTTTAGCATGAGTAGACAAAAGCCATAACATGCAAGGTACTATTCATTTGTGCACCAGCACACATTAACTCAGTGTGAGGTGTTTAGACTCGAAACTTTATCAAATTCAAATCAAATTAGCAAGAAAGTTGGAAAGCAAAAAGCAGATGTTAACTTACCAAATGTAGTAGTTGTGCTGAAGGTGGACCTGTGTCCTGTCATGTGGAAGTAGTAATAGATTGTATTAAAAATTGCTGGGGAATTTGCTGCCTGCTGCCTTAGGATAAATCTGCTGTTGAAGGCATGCAACAAGGAAGCTGGTACCACTTAAGTCAAAAGGGTGATGCAAACTATTAGAACAGAAATAAGCATTTGGGGTAGAGATGTGCAGAGGTCTGAAGACCCTGGTCATACTTCACAAACATATACACAGATGTATGGTGTATTTTTCCTCATGTTCACCCGCTCTGAAGCTGTGTTTATCAAGGATGCAGGCAGGTTTGTAACAGTGCTGACATGTCCTTTCTGTTTTCTGCCTGCAGCATGTTTTTTTCCCAGGGCTTTTGTTTTTTTCCCTGCAGCAGCTGAGTTAATGTTTCTTGGGTTTTTGTCTCACTGTGTTATTCATGTTTATATGCAAAAATTCCTTGCATAATTATTTCTTAAGGTCACTGACCTGTCCTTGGGTAATTCTGTCTGTGTACTTCTGTCTCTGCTTCAGACTAATCGTAACGATGTATCTAGAAGGTTTTTGTGTTTGTGGGGAGGGAGGGGGTTCCCTTCAGGATCCTGTTTCCCTTAGGTTATTAGGCATTTGTTGCTGTTCCTTCTCTTCACCATTGAAATTCTGCTTTCCATAAAATATGTTCTCCTAGCTGTATTATTCTTACTACCTTTTTTGGAGCTGAAAGCAGGATTTTGGGGTCCCTGCATGTGGGAATATAAGTTGGAGTGGTGAAATAGCATCCCAGAGTGCTCCCTGTCCCAGGAGGCATGAGTGAAGCTCTGAGCACACCCTGGGAGCAGTGCCTCTGGTGGGTGCTGCTCCATTCAGTAGCACTCATGCTGCAGTTACTCAGTGCATGGCTGCTGCCTTTTCTGTCTTCTGAATAATACTAAACATTAATCCTTTATGTTAACAAGAATCAAGTAATGGAAGAGTAAAATTACTTGAATCTCAGCTGTGCTTTGGGCATAGCTTCTGTTCTTTTCTGTAGTATAGGCACAGTGCTTGCATGTAGCTGTCAGATGACTCTGATCCCATTTTCTGAAGTGAGAGTATTTCATCTTTATTTCTGTATGAATGACTCCACTGGTGGTTCTGCTAAGTCCACTGCTGAGACAGTCAATGCAAGTGGACATCTGGTTTGCTTCTTTTGGGGGTAAAAAATGTCCTCATGTTTTTAGAGTTAGCCTGCTTCTAGGACCGTGTCGATCCTTGAGGGCTAGTCCATGTGTGAGGAGTCAGGTTGCTGAGGGAACATGAATACTCAATTTCTGTGCACACTTGTAAATAAGATTTAAGAATTTCCAACGTTTCATTCTTTTAGAAAGTTCTTATCAATGATAATAACTTTTTAAAAAAAACTCTGTGAACCATCTGAAACACAATCCAGTAGAAAGTCAAAATAAAGAATTGAACACTTAATTTTTCTGATACCCTGTAAGTTAATAACCTTAATTATGGCATGACAGGTCTGGGAGGTATAGACAGGTACATTTACTTCTAAAGATGTCCAATATCAAGGCCTTGGTAGTAGTGACCCGTGAGAATTCTGAGAGGGAGAATATTTTCAAAGGCTTACAGTTGATTTTGCTCATCACAGTTGATCTAACAGCTGTCCTGTTTAAAAGTAAAGATGAAACATTGTGCAGTAAGACAGAAGAAAATAATTAGTGTTCTGGTTTTATTGATGTTCTAAGACTGGATATTCAGGGCATTTACTCGTCCAGCAGCAGAGTGACAGGATTTAGTAAAGTTAAATTTGGGTAACGCTTACTGCCATGTTTCGTACTGTTTTGTTAATAGAGAAATGGCCGTAGTATGATGGTCTACTGTTAGCATGAAAGATAATCTTACCAGACTGGTGATTTCCTGTTTACTAATTCTTTTTTTTCTTTCTTTTTTTTCTTCTGGCATGTTCCTGACAATCCTGCTTGCTTGTGGCAATGAATATTTTGATCCCTGTGAATTGTAGAGCCTATTGTGAAGAATGGCAGGCCTCCAACGTCTCACAGCATGCACTCATTTCTCCACCAGTACACGGGATCTTTCAAGAAGCCCCCTTTACGGAGACCACACAGCGTCATAGGGGGCAGTCTTGGCTCTTTCATGGCAATGCCCAGAAATGGGAGCAGATTAGGTAATTTCCTACATTGTTTGTTTAAATTGATTTTTCTGTGAAAAAAAATGTTTGTATGGATTTGTAGCAAGAGGTACAGATATTCTAATGCTTTATTAAATCTCTGAATATGCAGTAATTTTTTCTGGAGTTTGAGAAATTTGTTTTTAAGGAACTGAATGTCTCTTAAGATTTTCAGGAAGAAAGCAATTAGAAAAACACACAGAAATCACCCATTAATTTTTGACAAGTTACAAAAGTAACAAAATAGTCTTTCTTAGTACTTTGCAAGGAACTCATGTATCCATCTTAGTTAAGCATTGGCAAGAATGTAATACCAAAAAAAACAAGAGGATAATCATCCTGTATGTGAGATTTTAAAAAAAACTGGTGTATCGCTTCTCATTATTACAGAGAAAAAAAATGTTTCTGTCAGTGACAAATTAAGGCCACTCAACTATAATTATGTTTTTGTTGTGGTCCTGAGCTATATTTGTGCTTCCATGAAGCAAATAAGTTATGAAATATTTTTTTCTTCTTCAAGTAATTTATCATGTTGCTGCCTCCAGTCACCATTAATGTTTTATCCTGCTTTTATGTTATTTTAAATTATGCTTAATTAATTGATACTAGAAAATGAGAGCAAGTCACAGCTTAATTAGAGTTTTATTATTTTTTCAATCTCCTGCCCTCCTTTAGAAGTGTGATAAACTGATCTTCAAGATTAAGCTGTGAATCTTCAAGATAGTAGTCAAACCACTTATATCCTCCTCTGGTGTAATACCACTCATCTTGTTCAAAACCATGCCTTTTACTGTTTGAGTTACCATTCAAACTGCAAAAAGACTTATATCCTTTTGAATTTACTATAGCAGCTGTTGCTATCACACAAGAAAATAGGTTTTAGTATGCACGGTTTGACTACGACATCAATTTCTGATTTCACTCAAGTCCTGTACACAGTATTTGCTTTTTCATTTTTGCCAAGCTTTAGTTAAGTTGCCAAGAATCTAACAGGAAGAGAGAGTTTTAAAAAAAAAATAATCGTGTACTTAGAGAAATCTGTGTTTAGGAATATGTAGTCTGTATGGATTATTTGTCAAGCTAGATATGTGTAAACTAAGTACAGGAGCAGCAAAGATGTTTTTGAGTACAGAGATGCCTGTACTCTCTTAATTGTGCATTGCCTTTAACAACAATTTGTAATTTTTTTGAAGTAGTATGGAATACATGTACAGAATGTATTGTGGAATCACAGAATGGTTTGGGTTGGAAGGGACCTCAAAGATCATCTAGTTCCATCCTCTCTGCCATGGGCAGGGACACCTTCCACTGGGCGTGGTTGCTCTGTATTTGTATGCTAAACCCCTCTTTTCGCTTTGGATACGATAATGTCTTATTTTTTAGTGCCTTATTTGATGGAAATACAAGCTACCTGTATGTGTTATCTAGTGGTAAAAAACAGGAGTACAAGTATGTGCAAGCATAATTCCTCTTTCTGCTCCTTTTTCACATCTTTCTTTCTTTCTTCTGTTCCTGCCATATGAGAATGGTTATTACTCATCAGGAAGCTGAGGTTTTCCCTGTTGGAATAATGACATCAGAAACAAAACGGTCAAATATGCTGCACTGCATGAGACTTTTATTTTCTTTGCTTTCTTCATCCACCCTTTTTTCTTTGCAGTTTTTCCTCTATTTCATAGGTAGAAAAAGGGTATCAGAGAGATGTCCTTGAAATACCACAAAATCATGGCAGGTAAAAGGATGGTTATTTGGTTAAAGAAAACCAGATTAATCTGAGACCTGCCACAAGTGCATCTTTATGCTGCCTGTGTTTGAATGAGATTATCAATATAAAAATCGATTGAGGAGCCCCAAGGTGTTTTGGAGTTTTGTTTGCTTTTTGAGCATTGAACTTGAGTTTCTGGAGTTGTGGTAACATGTACAATCCCAAAATACTTTAGAAGTAATTTCTACTTGGAAATTCTCTGTTAGCTTTGTTTTGTAAAATGCTGTGTAAAGGAAAAATTTTTGAACTGTGCCTTTGTTTAAAAGTTTTTAGCAATTTTTAAATTTAGTGTTCAGTTACCAGGATGATTTTAAATAGCAGAGGTGTTTCTCAGGCCAAACTGTAAAACTACTGAATGAGGGTTTAGCTGACGGATTTTTTTAGTTCACTTGTATCTGTACAGCTTCTACAGTCTTGTACCTCTGGAAGCATTTAACTGCTGCAGTCCCCGACTAAGCCAGAGCTAATAAACCTTTTTTGGACCTGACCTGGCTGAATGAGGAGCAAATCTGATTGTCCTTGTTCCATATTCATATTAATGCTGCCTCTGGGGAGGCTCCTGGAATGTGCAGAGCTAACTGAAGCTGGTCCTCCTGGTGAACTGCAGTTAACGGCCAGGAGAGAGTTAATCCTTGCTTTTTCCAGTTACGTTGATACAGTCATGGAGAAGTTTTGTTTCATTGTCATAAATATTAGTTGAAAGGAATGATGTTTCCATACACCTTTCGTAGTTCAGTAATGGTAACAGCAAAGGCAGTTTCTCACTATGGCCTTCCTCAGTTTGCATTATATTATCAGCGAAACTAATCGTACAATGTAGACACTTCATAGAAATTAAGCTTCAGAAAAGTGCACCCTGGAAGAAATACATTATGCAAGTCACATGATTATTCTTGTAATAATTTGAAGTAAGGTGGAGAGATCATGCAGTCTGACTCAGTACTAATTAGTGACTTTGATTATGGCTCACTTGAAGGAGTTCTCATTTGCTGTGCTGTAGGTTCCCTGTATTAATTTCTTCTGTGATGCGTTCCTCACAGCTGAAAAGAGGACAGCCTTTTCCTTTAAGTGTAGTTCTCTAGTTTCCCTGTTATATTGTAGTCATCTACATCTGGCTTTTCATTACATGGCCATTCTGGATATTTAATAAGATATGTAGAGTACATTAAACATCTGTGTAAGAGAATGGCTTGGTATTGCAGTGAAAGCAATTCAATACGTTATTGAATGTTTAAAACCTCTGAAGACTATGCAAGCAAGCTTTGATGCAGGTAAACTTGTCTACAGAAAGACTTAGAGAAATTAAGGAAATATTTGCATGGCTTTCATCATTGCTTAATCAAACATCATTGTGCACCTGTGTAAAAATGATTAAAATGTCTGGGTTAATGCCTTAGTCTGGGGTTTATGCTATTAAAATAATGAACGTAAGGCTCTACCAATGCCTTTTTAATTGAATCAAATAAAAGGATGCATTTGTATCAGATGATAACACAGTCAAGTTATTTTTTAAAAAGCTTATAATTATATCTGTTTAGAAAATAATTAAAACATCTGCAAACCCTTATAAATCGGAACAGTGGGGTATTTAGCCCATTGGAAATACATCTGCTTAATGATACGTTTTTGGTTGCTACAGCCAGTATTCTGCTTAAACCCTCTTGGTTGTGGATATGTAGCTTATCCAGACTTACCAGAATTTATCATAACACAGGGGTATTCAAATCATCATCCTATGTAAGTCTGAAATACTGCACTTTTAGACTTGAATGGTAGAGACCCTTTTTGTCTTCATATTCCTGATTTATAAAGAACAGAAGCTCCTTGTTAGCTACATTATCTGTCCCAAATATATGGGTTTGTGTTACTAGTTCTTGAAATAGTGCTTAGTTGTGTGTTATTACGTAGCTGATATTCTTAGCAGAAGAATTATCATTGTCAACTAGGGTGCTCTATGTAATTCTGAGCATTGCATTTCCAATTGTCTTTTTTTACTAATTATTTCATAATACAAATGTTTTGTGGAATTAAATGTGTAAAAATATGACAGCATCAATTCCATAATTACTTTATTTAAATAACCAGTCTCTCAGAAAAGAAATAATGTAATTGCACCATGGCTTAAAATGCAGCACTACTTCAATTTTGTCAGTTTTTATTTTGTGAGATTGGTGAGATAAGTGTCCCTTGCCTAGCTTCCATAAAGAAAACAGACTTTGGGTCCCAACTGATGGGCTTGTTCTAACATGAGGATAAATAGATTGGGGAACCCCTGTCAGTAGCTGTTGCACTTCATTTTACTAACAGAATCTCAAGAGCTGTAACTGCTAAATTGGATTACATGACGTCTCAGAAAAGAGAGTTTTTATTAAAGAACCAATACGGTGAATGTGCTGTTTACCAGATAGTGCTGGCATAACAGCTTTGCTGCAAGTAGTGTTTTCAATAATGCTTTTATATTACTAAAAGTAATTTTCCACAGTTTGTTAGAGATTTTAAAAAAGACAGCTGTCAAGTCACTACAGAGAATAAGACATTTCTTAGAAACTTGGCAAAAGAGAATTACATTTTTTCTGTTTAGCTTTAAAACTAAGGCTGATCTTTAGGAACCGCTTTCTGAAAATCTTTCCCTGTGATTCAAACTGCAGTGCCTTTAGAAGCACTGATGAGTGTTTAGCTTGTTTGAAATCAGAAGACTACTTATTACATAAGGAGTGCAGGTTAATTTTTTTTTTTATTTAGTCCAAATCTGAGCGTGACTTGCAGGGAAAATTCTGATTCAGTGTGGATTTTAAATAGAAATCCAATATAAATCCGCATCACTGCTGGAAAATTTGCTTTGTGCATGAGATGCATGCTTAGTTTGTGTATTTAATTACAGTATTTTGAGTTAAAATATGTTGCTAATAGCTTACAAGTTAATCTTTCTTTTTATAGCCATTCTGTTTTCCATAAAAGGAAACTTTTTGTACTAAGGAAGAATTTGTTCCTTTGGAGTCTGCATGATGCTATGTAAGCCAAACTAGACAAATATTTTAGAAGATGTGTAGATAACGAAACATTGCCCTAATGGCTTTTTTTTTTCCTAGAAAATCCAATTTTCTTGCTTGTTGATGGTGGTGAAACTTGCAATTTCTCTGTTGGTTTTGGGGGGCTTTTTAAAGTTGCTGTAATGCTTTGCAAATGTTAAATACTTTCAAATGTATTGGTGGTAAGGCTGAACTGATCTCTGTGTGTTCTGCTAATATTAGCATTTTTTAGGGATAGAGTTCTGGGATTTTTAGTTGTTCCTCAGGTTCTCTTACACCTTGTACAAGATAATGATTACTAACAAGGATCAGAAGACAGCAGGGAAACTGGTGTCTTTTGAAGCACCTACTTTATATGTATAGGTATTCAATTTCTACACTAGTTTTGGAGTTCAGGTATTTCAGAGGTGATGATGGAGCATTATTCATAGTGAAGTGCTTGTATGACCATTTTCCCATGTGTCCTTTTGCAAATCATTTGGCTCTTCATGCTATTAATGACACCACCTTTATTTTCTTTTGTTCGCTACAGTGTTTGTCTCCGAAGCCTGAAAAATTCCTTGGTGCTTAAAAGCAACGTACATATGTGTGCATATATGCATAAACTTTTATGTGCCTGAATCTTCAGGATTGTTTTAAAATTACCAATTTCACTAGATATGAAGATCCTGCAACATCACATAACTCAAGTTGTCTGTTACGTAAATTCCTTCATAAGGTCACAAATTTCACTTAATGGCTCTTAAAAGTCAGGTTCACTGTTGCAGTGGGGATCCTGCAACACGCATATATCAAACCAGGAGTCCCGTGGAAAGGAAATATATATGGACAGACAGATTCTTGATAGCTGTTTCAGAGATGTTTATTTCCCCAGCCGCATGGCCGGAGCTCTGCCCAGGAACTGTTCCAGTCACGGGACCAAGGGTCCTTCTGCCCGCGCAGGGAACACAAACCAACCCATGGGAACGAGGCTGAGCAGGGGCAGGGAAGCCCCGTGTCTGTGCCCTCAGGGCCCCTCTCCCAGGGCTACACGGCAGGGGAGGGACCCCAACAGTCCACTTCTGAATGTACTTTTATCTTGTGAGCCTTGATTTAGATGGTCATAATACATCCCATGACTTCACACATGGATGCCTCAGGGTTTTATATCTGAAGCTTCCATATTTGTCATTTCTCAAAATAATACTATACCTCTCAGTAGGATTTTTAAGCTTTCTGAAGATACATTTAGGTTACTAGCATCAGGTAGTCTGATTTGAAAATGTTAATTATTCTCAGTAATGTTGTATATCCAACATTCTCTTCTAAAAGAGAAGTGGTACTGAGAGATTTTAGGAACTGAAGCTGGGAGAGGGAGGTGGCTTTTGGGAATTACAATTGGGGTTGGAATGTCTGTCTTTTGTTTTGGAAAATTGAGTTCTGCTGCAGTTCAAGTAAGTTTGCATAGAACTCCTATAAAGTAAACCTGTTCATTTTGTGGTTATTACTGAGCTATATACAGTATGTATCAAGACTGCCATGGCTGTGATGAGTCTTTCACTCTGCTGTGTAACTCAATGCATAGTAATGATTCAGTTCTTTTCTATCTGTACAAGAAAGCTGTTTGATGCATTGCTGTTTAACCGTTTTCAATTCTTTGGATTATTTTAAAGATATTGTTCACGAAAATTTGAAAATGGGGTCAGATGGGGAAAGTGACCAGGCTTCTGGAACGTCATCTGATGAAGTTCAGTCTCCCACAGGAGTTTGTCTCAGAAACCGGATACATAGACGAATCTCAATGGAGGTAATTCACTTTTCATATAAGGATTGTTTAAATTGACAAGAGAGCTGGGGGTTGCTTTAATTGTTTAGTGTAACTGGTTGTCTTCTCAATTAACTGTAACCAACCATTCTGCCATATATTTCATGCTGAAAGCATTATTTGAATACTATTTAAATTTGTCTCCATTTTTCACACAGAACGATGGTTATCTTGCACTGTTCATGAACTGTTAATTTTGAAAATCTAAATGTTTTGGAACTTGAATTTTTGGGAGGAATTTCTGAAGTGTAGCATTTGAGTCGCTTTCTCTTGCATTGTGTGCAAGCCACTGTATGTATTCAAGAAGATACATGGTTTAGACATCTTTTACTTAACACTGTTTTCTAGTCTTTGCAAAACTAATGCTACAGCAGCAGTGGTCCTGACTGCTTCAGCCTCTTCCTCTCTTCCTGTTTTTTTTCATGAACGGAACTTTACAGGATGGTAAACAAAAGGAGGAAAAGTACCTTATGAATAACTGTGCACATAATTTCCTTTATTTATGAGTCTCATTATGAATACTAGCCACCCTTGTGCTTGCTTTGTTGTCATTTCCCTTGGTGAACTAAAACAGAACACTTCCCTTTTTCTAGAGTGTATAAAAGTTACAGTTATAATGATGCCTTTGTTACAGAAGCATGTAGAATTTTGTAGTTGCTGCTTTATAGTACACATAGGAATATGCATAGTTTTAAGATTTTGAATCTTCATTCAAGGCCTCATATCAAATACTGCATTGGGAAACAGATTTGGATAAGTTACAGTAGGGTGTACATGCCAAAAATTTTTTATTTGTAAGGCATTCTGTTATGCTTGAAATTCCAAGACTCCAAGCGTGTAGTGCAGATATGATTTCAAATATATGTAAATTAGCTGCATTAATTATTTATATAGTTTCTTTCACCTGGGAGGTTTTGTAGTCAAATTTTTAAATTTGTATGTTAATCTCAGGTTTGATCTCCAAACTTTGTTCTCCCAACTTTGCTTGTTCAAGTTTATTTGAGGGAACAAAGGTGGGTCTATTGGTTTATGCAGGATAGTTAAATTAGGGATAAAAGTCATTGTGAAAACTTGCTTATCAGAATGTATGCTGCAGAAACTAAAAATCAAGGAAATTATTTAAAAGGATTATTTACTTTTTGTTCATTGTCTGTTTCCTCTACATTTTGAAATGCGTATTTAGAACAGGAAAGAAATAAAGACATTTATGATGCATAATGAACTTAAACAACTGAAATGGAAATCTGTCAAATCTTCCAGAGAGGGCTAAGAACCATTAAAGGATTCTCTTTTGTTTTGGAATTCAAGAACTCCAAAAGAAATTACTAAAGAACTCAGGAATAGTAAAGGTCAGGAAATTACTGTGTAATTTTTCAGAAGGCTTTTTTAAAATGAAAGCATCTTTTCATTTTAATCTTTAATTGTAAAACAATTCTAATATTACTGTTTAAGAGACTTTGGGAAACTTTTAAGTTTTGTTTATGCAGTGCTAATTTTCTCATTTTCCTCCAAATTCCAAATGCTTGCTTCTGACTGTTGAAATTAACATTATTTTTTTCATTGACTGGCTCCGTCAATGAGAGCATGAATAGTTTTTTGGCATCTATTAATGTATATTCGGTGAGAATTGTAATGTTTCCCTCAAATCACCATAGTATTGATTGATACGGTGATACGGTGACTTTTCCTGTAATATTTCATGCTGATGTCTGCAAAGAGTCTCAGCTCTGAATTTTGAGAATGCTTTCAATGAGAGATGTTTTTGGTGGCCTTAAAGTTTGCTTCTTAAAAGTGCTTTGTAGCAGAGTAGGTAGGACTTGTACCTGTTCGTGCATTCCAGAGGGAGGAAAATACAACAATCTTGTAGCTTTGGTTAAAATACCTTCCTAATGATAATCTTTTCAGTCAGCTTTATCATTTCCTAAGTGAAAAGGCTTTAAGTGATTACATTGTCTGCCTGTCTTTTTCTCCTCGTATTTATCCCATGGGTCATTTTCTGTCAGTTTTGACAGATGGATAAAAATCTCCATTTCTAGTTCTCTATTAATTTCTGTAAAAAAAACCTCAGCATTGGGAGATACTGTGATGTATCCCCTGCTAGTTAAAAACCACACTATCCAGAGATGAGTTGAGTTGCAAGCTGTAAGTCCACAAAAACCCAGTTTTAGTCATTTTGCTCTTTGTGGAATGGAATCACTTGCTTCCTTGGCCTTTGAGGGAACCAAAGCAAGGTTTCCTCTCGTAACAAGTTGTGCCTGTATGCCTTGTGTGATTTGTGCCATGAAGGTGGCTGATTCAGTAGTAGCAATGTGATTATATAAAGAGAAAGAAACAATCTTTGTTGTGAAGTAAGTTTCTATTATTTCAGTTTTATTTTGATGGCTGGTGGGAATCTGTTGTCTATAGAAATTGGGTAGCCTGAGGACATACGCCCTTTATAGCCATTTAGAATGAGTTATAGCTGTATGCTGTACATCACAGGTTGGAGTAAATTAGTACATGTGTGCCAGTATGTTTTTGCTGTAGTCTGCTGAAGTCATTAGTCCCAGTTGGAATCCATTGTAGAATGAATTTGATTAAATATACACAGTTGGATGAACTCAATAAAGCAATATTTCTTGTTCCTCCTCACTAAGATGGATGTGCCTGTCACACTGTGGCTGTGTCCTTCCTTGTGTTTAGTTTGACCAATATTTGCTGTATTTATAACAGTTTTGTACATAATTTCTTGGTTATATATGCTTGGTTCTCTCTGCTGAATTGACAAAAGTCCTAATTCATTTTGAAGGTAACTAACCAGGTAAAGTTGAAACCTTGAAACGGTCTTTTTTACTTACAGGAATTTTGTGTATATAACCAAATTTTTGATGCTCGGCTTGAACTTCCTATAGAATTCTGAAAATTAGCAACCTAGCCAGGTTTTTCTAAATTGCTAAAAACATGCATACTGTACTCAAGTGCAACTTAGCAAAAAAAAAAAGTATTATTATTCCTGATGTATTTTGTCTATGAGAATACACATTCTGATTTTTAGTGCCCATCCCCACTGCAGTTAAATAATGCATAGCTACAAATAAAATGTTGTCAAAGAGCAGACATATTCTCTGCTGCAGAATATATGGAAGACTCTGTTGGGAAATAAAACTGGATCTTTCTAAAATTTTCATATAGAGAAATACAAAATAGACAGTGGAGAGAGAAATGGAAAATGTGTTTGTTGTAGCAGAGTCTCCATAGCAATAGAAAGCTGAAATTTCATAACCTTAAATTGCTGTGCTTTAGATAGAAAATCATACTGCAATGTAACCTAATTATGAGGCATTTTAAATATGAAGTGGTGGTAGTATAATGAGAAAAAGAATCCTGTTCTGCAGTGAAAAGTCTGCTGGGGTGAAAACTTTCTATTCACAGTAGCAGCCATGGAGATAGCAGCTTTCAGTCTGTCATATCCACCCCCCATTCCCCCATGACTTATAATTTAGGCCAGCGTGACAGGGAGATGATAATACGTTTGCTTCTGAATTCGACAACGCTGCAGTTGTGGTTCTAGATTTTTTTTTTTAATGATTGTTCCTTGTTATCATGTGCTTAGAAAACAAAGAGAAAATACCAGAATCTCATTGTGTTGCCTAGATAAAGTTTATTTTGCTTGTAATCCACAGGCTACAAATTGTCAGTAAAGCCGTTGCTTTTTCTTTCTCTTTCCTTCTACTCGTTCAGGCAGGAATCATGCTGACAGTAGGTGTGAGCATCTATTGTGTGAAGAGTTTGGCTTCAAACAGCTGTTAGGTTTTAATTAAAATGTCTTGTACTCTCATGCTAATATTAATGGTTATTTAGTAAGTCAGTAAAATTGTTTATCAGACATCGGATGGAATAATTTTTTCAAGTGTCAGAAGCAATACAGCTTAAGAATCTCTACACATATTTCTCTATTTTATAAAGTGCAGGTCATGCAATGGGAAACACTTCTGCAGATCATGGGACTATAGCTTAAAGCATTTTCAGTTTGATTTTGCTGGAAAAGAAGACATGGACAGTAATGCATTAATATAACTTCATGTTACAAGCTGTAAGTGTTCACTGGGGGCCCTGTGCCCATGCACTGGATAGTGAGTGCATCATTAAGAGCTGTGGTGGATAAAAAATAAGGAGAAACAGTCTGTGCAAATTGAAACATCTGTTTCCCTTTCCCAGAAGTCCAAGGTCTGTTAGCTGTCTTAGCATGTGAACTGGCGGAGGGCCATAACCTGCTGTTCACCAGCCTGTTTCCCAGATATTTTATCCTGAGAAACAGTTCTTATCCATCCGACTGTCACATTAGTGACAGAAGTGTGTTCCAGATCAGACTGCTCCTACCACACTGCTATAGGGTATAATTCTCCCCTGGGAGGATTAGCTCCAGGGTTAGTACTTGTAGCTGAACAGAAGGAAATACGAAGGCTGTGAATTGAAGCTGTAGGCAGGTGTGTGTTGTGCTGGTCACCTTCCAAAAGAAAGAATGTAGATGAGAAATAAGTTTTATGAGCTTCACTCTTTACCAGGGGTGTAACTGCTTAGGGGGTCTTGACACAGCCTGAGTAACACAACATGCTGCTGGTCCACCTGGGCAAGCGTACCTTCTAAGAAAAATGCACAAAATTAATTGATGTTTCAACTGATAAAAGTGTTAAGAATTGGTTCATAGGCTTCAGATTAGAATGTGGTTTGTAGGTCCCCATTCTCACGTGCAAATAGTGCACTCTCAGCTCCGTTCAGTTGTTTAAATGCTTGAAAAGCAGACTGGATGCAGTACTGACCCAGGGTTTTGGTCAGGGGCAGTACAGCATTTTTTTCTGCCATTAGTTTTGGAAGCAGGAAGCTACTTTTTCCAGGATAGCCTGAGAATTCAGCCCTACGTATCTTGCCATCCAGGAGGCTTCCTTGTATACCAAGCAGGCATTACTACCTGGGGCCTTCTCTGAGCAAAGTTTCTTCCTTCCCCCTTCTGTTCTTGGCAGCTGCAGAGCCCTCTCTGTCTTATTTACTGGGTTTTGTCTAATTTACATCTCTCCAACTCCTAAGAAAGCAATAGCTTTTTTTCTGATTGTCTCTTCTACGAATCTAAGCACGTGATCACCTACCAGAAGATTTCAGTACTAGACAGAAAAAAAATTGAAGCTTGACACAGTCAAGACTTCTTTTGCTTTTCAGTGGTCACTGTAATTATCTCCATTCAGTCATGCTTGGCTCATTTTTTTCAACCTTTTCCAAGGTTACACTAGAAAATATGTTATCATTTTTATAAACTCCCACTTTCATGTTTCCATGAAGCTTGGTGATTTCAAAATCCCTCTTCTAAAAACCCAAGTGTATGTTCTAAATTACTAGGATGGTTTTGATTAAACTGATGGACCTCCTTTTGATTGGCAGACTCATTTCTTCCACAGAAGAAAACTGACACTGCAACAAGAAAAAGAATTTCAGCTTAGATAACAGATGACTTTAACATGCCTTTTACTAGACTTTTTAAAGGGTAACTGCCTTTGTTATCAGCAGTTAACACTTTTTTTGCCCTTCTGTTAGGAACCTTTGGCATTTTGGTGCTAAAGTTCTTGCATTCCACTTGCAAACGCTCCTTTAGTAAAGTTACTGCACTAGGCAATATTCTTTCTAAAAGGATGGAATAGATGCTTTTTTGGTTTTGTGTCTTCATGACTTGAATTTCCTTTAAGTTCCATTTAGGAGTAGTCTAGTATCGCATTGGATGTGTTCAGTCACCTATAAAACACACAGAAATTCATCAGATGAGAAGTCAGTAATTGGGTGCAGTTTCATACCCAGTACTCCAGCCACACTTTCGTCAAGGAAGGTCAGATTTCCCATTTTCATATTCAAGAAGTTGGTTTCTTTTTAATTAGCCTGTTTTTTCATGGGACTTCCCTTTTGGTACTTGAAGTGCTGTTGATGAGGTAAATGCTAGTGTTAGTAATGAACGTTACACAGAACTCTTTCAAAGGTCCAAGTTTACATTTTTGCAGTGATATGTTCTGTTTATCCTTTTCCTTCATCTTTGCCTTGTTTTTCTTACAAGCTGGTAAATTTGCACTACCTTTTTTCTTTCAGGGCAGTTTCTCTTACTACTGTGTTACAGAAACTGATGAAAACATAGAGAAATCCATGTTTACAAATCCAGAGGATGTAGTAGTAGATGAGGCAGAGCTTGCTTTGTTAGTTTCTGTTCCTGCCCAGCACCTACCACCGAGTCAAACAGCCACAGACCTTGGATTTTTGTTGAGGCTAATGCTGCAGAGTGATATCTTGATAGGTGATAATTTAGCAGGCAAACAAAATCAGACATGATATTTTTATGGTTATTATTATTATTTTTCATAGTCTTCCTTCTATTCTCTAAGTTCACTTCCTTACAAGCTTTCTGATGCAATAAAATAATAAAACAAAACAAAAAACAAGCACAAACAAACAAAACCCCAAGTAAAACAAAAGCAAAACCAACCAACCAAAAAAAAACCCCAGACGAAGAATTTTCAAGTGTTTCTGATATAATCTATCACAAATTCCCTGGGTATTTACATACTTGCTGAAAGGAAAGTTAATGTCTCACATTTGATTTTCATTTCTCCTTTCTCATATTTTTCAAAACTGGTTTTATGACACATGTATTTGTTTTGGTTTGGTTTCATTGGTTGTGAATAGAAGCTCCTGGAATGCAGTTTGTGAACACTGTGTTTGTGCTGATCAGTTTAAACCTCTCTCTTTAAAACTAATAGGAGATACGAAGTAAATAAAATAACAGCCTGTGGTTTTTTTGAAAAATGAGTGAAAGAGCCGGTTTTATTCAGCCAGTTGGTAGCCTAAGTAGCATATCCATGAAATGAAAATTCTCACTAAAAGTATTTTGAAAAAGAAAGTGCTCAGAATTCATATTTTTGCGTGCTTAAAAAAACCTATTGGCCTGTAATTCTAGTTTTGTGCCTTCAAAAATACTCATGGTTGCAAATACTACTGAAAAAGATGCTTAGTGTATTTCAGAAGTTTTTCATGCTGCTGAAGTAAATAAAAGAAAGATATCTGCTTGCAGTGCTGGTTTCTATGCTTTTAATTTTTATATTATTTATTTTATATTTTTATTTGAGGGCCATAGCTACTGTAGATATTGGCAATAATTTTCTTCAGCTACTGTCAGTAAAGTCCTTGCTCTGTTGGTTGATGATAGTAGATGTGCTGGGAAAATGAGACACCTAGTCCCAAAACAGAGACTAAACCCTAGAATTCATGGTAATAATATTTCACCGATTACACTTGGCTCATTGTCTTTTCCTGGCATGTCAAAATCAAATCTGACAAACTGTGTTTATGTTGGACAGGAGGCAGAGAACATGCATTGTCTGTGACCAGTGGTATTTCTTGTGAGTCTGAAATAGCCTGTGGACCCAATCTCATGATAAAATCCCTGAAAGTGCTTTGTGTATTCAATTAGCATATTTGGGAAAAAAAAACCTTTTGATTTAATTGATGAATGAATTCTACCATTATTTGGGGTCAATTCTGTCACAAATGTAAAAAGCCACTTGACTCAGTACTTAAAATTGACACTTTCTCTGAAATTGTGTGCATTTTGACAGACTGGCTGAAAACCAGCATGGATTTGTGGTGTGAGATGTAGCAGTGATCCTTCGTAGATGGATCTTAAGATTGTGTTTTCATTATTGCTACTAACAGAAGAAAAGGTTCTTTGATGACCCTGTCCTCAAATTTAGCAGAATAGTAATTGATTAATTGTGAGTTAATGTTTTCAGTAAAATAATAACAATAGCAACATTGAAGTATAAGGGAAAAATGTAATATTTAGGTATAAATCACGCTACTGAAGGCAGAAAAAAATGCACTTTATGCATCATAATGAAATTATAGCTAAACCTGTCAGTTGTGTGGAGGAATGATGATGGCTTTATATACATATAAGGAAGACTGGTATAGATAACTCATCCCAGCTGTTAAAATAGTCTTTTTGGCTACAGTAATTGAAGCCTATCTATAAAGGTGTTAAAATAGTGTGCTGCAGGGATGGTATAGGTTTCTTTTGGTGGATGTGTATGCTGATGTTTTACTTTGAGACCTTGAAGGTCTACAGAACTGTAACCAAACAACACAGTTTTTTACAAATATGTTCTCGTTTTTGGGGCTGGTTTTTTTTTATATATATATATATTTACTTTTGCCTCTAGCAGTCTTGTTGTATGTCATAATTGTAGAGGATCCAGTTGGCTTCAACTGTGCTGTCATTTGACAAAAATGCACTGAAATTTGATAAGGCAACCTTCAGAAAAAAGCTCCACATGGTATCTGATACTAAAATGATACAGTAAGTACATGCTTTAAAATTGTGTATTAGAATGTGTAAGTTCTCACTGGCATAAGCTAATGTCTTAAAAGTAATGTGTTTGCTTTGTGTATCGTGAGGTAGCACATAGTACACATTCTTAGTTAAAATACGCAGGGAAAGAATAGCGTAAAAATTTGATTGGTTTTGGGTTTTTTTTTTACCGTAAGCATGTCATGAAGTTGAACTGCATTGCATAGAGGGTTATAGGATGCAGCATTTTAAATGTCGTTAAGCATGTGAACAAAAGCACAGTGAACAGCCTGTGGTTGCAGCTGAGATGTCTCGCTGCTGCTCACTAAAGCTGGTGAGAATGCTAATTCAGACTGATGCTTACACAAGAGAGCATTTTCATTTGATCCAGAGTGGATTGTTTGGGCCATAAGACTGATGTCTGTAGGCTTACAAGAACAATTCTTTCTTCTTTGTGAGGCTGTAACAAAATTTTATGGATGGAATTTAGCAGAATCAACTCTTAAAAGATAAACTAAAATTTAAGGGAGAGGTGACCAGCAAGCCAGCAAGTTGTCTGTTGCCATATAGTAAGTACATACCTTAAGTAATGGTTGGTCTCGAAATGTAACTCACCAATAAACAGAATAGCCAAAGCAATAAGGATTGGTATATAATGACGTAGCTTGGCAGTATAGTTTGTGTCATCCGCCGACAGAGACAGCTTCCTACTCCTGGGCTCCTAACCTTGTATCAGTGGATAATTACTTCATTTTTTTGGAAGGGGTAGTTACCAGACTTTCTTACACCCAGCCCGTTCTCCTCCAAAACCAATGGCAACATCTGGCCACAGGCAATGAAATACTGGCTTTGGAGATACTCAGCTGTTACATTTGCTAAATGAAACATTTAGTAAGAGTGAACTGAGGCTGATGTTATCAGGGTTTTCCCTTCCTGTTTTTTTTGACAAGAGGCATTAATCTTCCTTCTCTTGCTGCAGTTGCAGTTGTGAGTGTGGTAGCAGTCTGAAATAGCCTGTCAGTTCAAAGATTAGCAGCATTTGTAGCCCAGTAGACACAAGAGAGACTTACTGTTGGAGCAAGAAAGAAGCACTCTGCAAAATGGCACATTTGTTACAGGTTAAAAGTAAAAATAGTCTGGTTTTCGTTTTTGCTTTTTGTAGTGTAGTAAAAATTGGACTTGGGAAGACCTCAGCAAATCCTTCCCTGGGGCAATTTTCTGGTTGTGTATTTTTTGTGGTTAATGATGTTTTTTCTGTTTTGTCAAAAATATTAGTGTTTATTGTCTAAATGTGCTATGTAAGTCAAACACACAATGACTTGAGTTGAGAGAAGACAGCCTAAGAAATGTGAATGTTTCAAGTTGCTTCTTTTTAGAGCAGTTATAACATGTAGAGTTCAAACATTGTCTATCCAGAGTTAGAATCATCTTTATCAACTTCAGTGAAATTAACTGAAGTCTGTAGTGCGTCTTAGTCAAAAAAATTTGTGAGTTAAGGATATCCAGAAGTTTTTTTGTTATAATACTTGATTTAAAGTGGAAAACGTTAACAGTGTTGTTTCCACAAATAAAAATAGGTTTATTCTGTAAAACAATGTACTTTTTTTGACAGGGTTTAAGAGGAGTGAAGATTTACCTGTTGGTCAGGAATAAGGCTTTCTGAGAAGTGGCACTAAATAATATTAAATTAGACAAGTCAGGCAATTATAAAGGGGAATAGCTGGTAAGTTTGTATTATGGAGAGTAGGAGATGAGAAAAGGATAGGTAGCTAAGGAAGAAGTTGACAGAGGTGAAAAACAGAAAGTGGTAACAAAATTCTAGTATTAAAGTCTTGTGAATGGTTTTCTATGAGTGGCAAGTCAAGAAGCTGATGTTTGCAGCAGTATTTTAGGCCATCCAGAAGGGGACCAGAGGTAATGAAATAAAAAAAGTTAGGATTTTTGGGGTTTACTTATATGTGTGAAAAACAGGCCAGGTTTGGGGGCAAGGTGGTTGGTTGTTTTTCATTTAGAAGACAGGTTTGTTTACTTAAAATGTCAAATTCCTCAGCTCTCAGGACCTGCAGGATTTAAGTTGGAATTCCTGCCTCCTTTTCTTGTGTCCAAGTGTAAGTAGTTGGTGGTAGACAGAACTTCCACATCAAGGAACACACTTGGCTGTTAGGCAGATGAAAGAAAAGGCTGGACAAAGTGTAGCTCTTCCTAGAGCATTTGCTGTAGCTGGCATTAGAAATAGATGGTAAAGATAAGCACAAGTTAGAGTAGTTTATCTCCATGAAAAACAAAGTGGTATTAGTGTCACAAGTGCTTACATGTTTATCTGCCATGAAGCAGAGTAGGACAAATGTGAAACTCATTTCAGACAAATTATAAAAATAGATTACATTTCTCTGCCAGTAGTACCAGTAGTAAAGCAAAACTGAGAATAAGCCTTGCATATGAAGATAGAAAATGTGTTTTTAAGTTGTAGAAGGGAAATGCCACAAGCATTCCGGTTCCCCTAACAAATCAAATGGTGCCTAAATATGTTCCCGGAGTATAGCTTGGAACTGGATTAAAAACCAGCTCATTAAATAACATACAGTTATCCACAGGCATTTGATAATTTAGAGTACTGCATTTATTGAATACTGATATATTTTGTTGCAAGTTGACCCTGAAGATAACTATAAAGGAATTAACTAGAAAATGCTATGAATTGACGAAAGTTTTTTCATAAATTAGACCTCATTTAGAAAAATAAATCTTAAGTGATATACAAGAAAATAATATAGTTTAAATTCTCTAAAAGATTGTTTGTTTTACCTGAAGTACTTTGTTGCCCCCAAAAGCTAGGGTTTTGCATTCCATTAAACCCTCGCTTCTTAAGAGTTACAGAGGAATGTACCCAGATTCCCTCTGAATAGTTGAGGATCTGTGTACACCACTTACACACCTGTTATGTTTAAAAAAGGATATATAAAATAACACAGGGAGTTGCTCCAATTTACTACCTTTAAATATTTAGATTTATAAAGGGATGCAAAATTAGTGTTTAAAAGGGACACTAAACTTTAGTGTTGACAGTCTCAAAGAGCATAGGGAAAATTCAGTCCTGCCATTAATTCTACATGCTTCCTTATTACTTCTTTAAACAGCATTGTAGCAAGGCATTTTATACCTTGGTTTAAGTTGTTCAGTTTTTTCTTTACTATGGGAAATGCTAACAGGTCATTATATTCAGTTGGTCATTGAAATAAGTGTGAGCAAAGTCCTCTGTCCAGAAAGTCTCTCACTGCTTCCCAGGATTCCACAGAGATTTAAGACAATTAGAAATTCTTAAAAATCTGTTTCCTACTGTTGCTGGCCCCTCCAGCCTGGTGTCACACCAAAATAGCAGCAAGCCATGTGGTTTAGAAGAGCGGGTTTTGCTGCTGGTAAATCAGCAATAGCAGGATTGCAGTGGGATGGCTGCAGGGGCAGCATGGGGAGCAGAGATGGCGACTGCATCTAATGAGCAGTCCCAGGCCTCATATACCAAGGCCAGACTCACCCTGAAGGCTGGTCAGCACCAGCAGGGAAACAACCTGTTTCCCCTGGGCTCAACAGCCAACCCAAACTGGCCAAAGGGCTATTCTGTGCCATCTGGCATGGCATTTGGCAATAAAAGCTGAAGCAGGAGGGAGGAAGGAGGGACATTTGTGGCTATGGCATTTGTCTTCCACTTCTTGAGCCACGTGCGTGCTGAAGCGCAGCTTTCCGGGAAGCACTTGGACACCTGCGTGCTGATAGGAAGCTGTGAATCAGTTCCTTTTCCCATTCTGCTAGGGCACACAGCTTTTGCTTTCCTTATTAAACTGCCATTACCTACACCCACAAGTTTCCTCACCATCCTTCAGTCTTCTCTGCATTTTGTGGGAGCAGAGAGTGAGTGCTCCACTAGGTGAAGGCTTGACTGTTCACCAGGATCAGTCCACAGTGGGGGAGCAAGTGTCCTGCTGCCATCAGATGACCAGGCTGCCCAAGTGTCAGCAGACTGCCCGGCCTTGAACACTTAAGCCTCAAAATTAGTAGGTGTGTGGTAGGTTCTTGCTTTACTTTTAGCATTATCTCAGTTAAATTAACTGGGATTTTCAACTGTGTCAGACTGATGCAATTTTAGTTTCCAGTTTTTCTATTTAGCCACTATGAAACATTGTGCTTATTCCTCTCATGCACATCTAATGAATCCCCTTTCATGTTACTGTATAGCATTTAATTATAATTGCTTGCTTTTCCCAAGAGGTAGTTGCTTCAATTATTGCAAAAACTGGGAGGAATTAAGTTGGTACAGACAAACAAGGCATAATAATTTCCTTCTTTCAGATATTTGTGTTTGTAGACTAAATTACTTTCTTCAGTTTTGTCTATTTTAAGCAGTTAGGTAAAGGAAAATTGTAATACAAAGAAGACTTCTTATATATAATTCTATGATCTTTCAAATATTGGTGTCATAAAAGGTTTCTGTCTGGTAGGTAACAATATATGGTTTTAAAACGGAAGTCTTGGCTTGGTTGACATTCTAACATAGCCAAATATGCATGAGTTTTGGAAGTATAGTAGTGTAAATCGTTAGGAGGAAAAATCTGTAAAATACCTGCTGCAGATTCCATGAAATCATGGTTTTCTCACAGAAAAGAACCTTTCTTCAGCTCAAGAAATTTAAGGTGAATAGATACTGTTTTGATTTTATTTAGAACATGACAAAAATTTAGATTTTCAGCACTTAATAATCCTTTTTTTTTTTTTTCTGAGGGAGGGAAAAAAGAGCAATTGCCGTCATGTATTGTCTATTACATTACAAATGTGGGGAAGGAAGTGTTACTAACATCAGGTATTCCAGTTCTGAAAAAAATGTCTCCTTCTCCCATCAGGTTGTGGTGTGCTGTTCGGGGTTTTTTTAAAGACATTGCAGGGGATGGAGGTGAGGGTTGTTGTTTTATGTAAAAGTAGACTACTGTTTGTGGGGGAGTTACCCAAATTGGAACAGATTTTGGCCTTTGCAGCAGTAAGTACTTACATTCAAACTGTACTACCTACTGTGGAGCAACAAATATAAGTTTACAGATTAAGCTTGGTTTAGAACTGAGAATGTCACGTGAATCTCTGAAGTGAAGTCATGGTGCCTATTGCAAAAACAGCATAGGCAGAGGTTTTGAGAATGAAGGAATGGGAATTCTGTAATAGAATTACATCTGCCTCCCATTATCATGTTTTCTGCACCAAAAATAATGTTATCTCTAGCCTCTGTGATAGCTGGGCTTCAAAGTAATGGATTCTTTGTACCTGTGTAGAATCTTAGACTTGCTTTGTTTCCTTTGCCCTCCATCTGAAAAGGTGTGTGTTTGGCAGATGCAGTGCACACTTAATGGCATAGTTTTCAAATTGCCGTCACAGCCTAAAGGCTGCCTTTGCTTCCATCTTCCTATATACCCATCAACTTTGTATGCTTGGGAATGCTTCTTGGAGGCTGTGGAGGTGGGTTTCACACATGGAGAGCTTTGGGATACAATCAGGTCAGTATTTCATGAGGCCTTTGAATTGAGGTCCATAACTTCAATATCCCTATAAAAATTTTCTGTTAAAATTCCTATAAACAGACTTGTTGAACAAGCACTGTGGGACAGTGAGAACAGAGCAGTGCAACAGGTTTCTGTGCTGTAAGAGTTAATAGGTAAGAGTAGGAGAAAGCTATTTTGTCACAGAATTTATAGGATAATGGTGGTATCTCTTGTGTTCAGGAAGTTATATTGAAAAACTCAGCTCACTGATCTTTTATCCTGGTCTTTTAGTATTTGTCAAATTGTTCTTCAGCCATCAGAAAAAGCAAAAAGCCAGTATATTGGCCCAGTGTTGATCTGGGATTACATTAGGAAGGTGAAGTAGAGATTGATGCTGATCCTTTTCCTGTCATCCCTGTCTTGTTCCAGCAGTTTCGTGGTTTTACTCTGCAGTGAGATGTCAAAGCTACTTTCTTTAAGTCAATGTGGCATGCTCAACTGTTTTGAACAGCTACCAGAATTTTCTGAAGAATGCAGTAAATCATAGGAGAAATAATTTTTTTTTCATAATCTGAAACCCTCTTCAGTAGGAGAGAGGCATTAGCAGAGCCTGGAAGAAAGAAGGAAAATACTGTAGAGGAAAATACCGTTTTACTTCAGGGAATACTTGTAGGTCCTGTTACAATTAGCTCCACCACTCTCCCAAAAACCACACGGGCAGTTTTACAATTGCTAATGTTTTAAAAAATTTAAAATACACAAGTTGAAAATGAGTTAATAAACTAGAAAGTATGTCAAAATGGAGCCATACTTCTTTTAATTTAGCTTCAAAATGTTGGTCAAAGCTGCCATTCTGCGAACAGCACTTTTTTTTGTTTAAAGACAATTAAAAAATTCTATACTAGATGAAAAACAGACACTGATTTTTCCAGTTGTGCAAAGAAGCTCATGTTTGGCAGCAAAGCAGAAGCTAACAGACTTGATGCTCTGTACCTAAGGAGGTGTGAGGAGCAAAAGGAGAACAGGAGGATCAGCTGCCAGAAATTAGAGCTTTGCTGGCCTCTCTCCAAAAATTTCTGCCTGTATCAGGTGGCCATAGGGAATAGCATATGTAAATCATCCTGGGGGGTACATTATCATTTCAATCCTACCTGAGATTCAACTAATTCCCAAATTACATAGGTTTTTTTCAAAGTATATTTCTTTAATTGGTATTTTTTGCTTAGCTTTTGCTCCAGGTATGTATACAGGTCATGCATATACATGGTTCAAATACATTCTCATCACTTAAAGCTTAGCAAGTTGTTCACCAAGATCTCAAGTCCTGAAAAGTCTGATGATCCAGTTCTTTGTCAGCCTAAGCCAATTTGGCTGCTGGCTTCCCGGGCTTGCCCTGCTGTGCCTCTCTTGCCCTGCATTCAGGCTGTGAGCTTGTCTGACCTTACACTGAACCTGTTTGGAGCACAAAGCTGGCAGGAAGCTATGCACTTCTCCTGAGATAGTTTCTTGGTGATTTAGCATGCTGAAATAGTTCAAAGCTGCTGCAAAGACATGAGTAGAAGCACATGGTCAAGCCTGAGGGGAACTGAACTGGGATACAGCTGCCAACATTTGGGTTAGCTCAGGATGCCCAGCTGGAGGTGATAGTTAAGGATAGAAAAGAACCCTTCAAGAAGGGTTTACAGCCCTCAGGTCAGTATTGATTAAATCTGAGGTCTACCAGCAGAAATACAGAGTTGCCTCCTGTGCTGGAGAAAAGTGTGAAAACAGTGATGCTTCCAGAGATGTCCTCTTCAGGGTAGAATCTTTGGGGGTGGATTGTGCACTTGATGTTGAGCATGACTTTCTTTACTTGGATAAACTACCTACACTGAAAAAAAATTCCCAGTGTTTCAGAAATTGCTTCCCATTTTTTTGAGTCTGGCTATGTTGTCTTTTTATCTCATGAGATGGTGACTGGCCATTTTAAGACAATATTTAATATTTTGGGTTTTTGGCATGTTTGAGATTAAAGCCAAACTAAAATAAAAACAATAAGAATGTACAGTCACCCCAAAAAAATCTTCTTTCCCCCTCCCATTTGGTAAAAGATGAAGCGATCTTATTTCCCTCTTGCCTTAGAAATAATGTATGTTGTTCTTGGAAAAATTTACTGGGGAAAAATAGAATCTGATGCAGAGAGAATGGCTTTTATGTAATGGCATTTTCATTTTCAAAAGATCCTGTAGTAAAGAGTTATAAAAAACCAAATGTAATAATATTTGTAATAGTTGGCTCTAATAATGAAGTGATTCTGTTTTGTGAGACTGGAAAAAATGGACTAAGTTTGTAGCTTTTTGTAGTCAAGAGAAAGAGAGGGTGATATATTTTGAATTCTGGAAATCTCTTCTTATACTAAAGTAACTGCTATATGAAAATAAATGCATCCACAAGTCTCTGAATTCTCAGATTCTGGTGTTTCAGGTCTCTCTAAAGTGTTCAACTAAACTCGATACATTTATCCACAATGTAGTTGTTTGCATTTTAATATTTCATTCCTCTTGTCAGAGTAATAAGTTTGCACAGGTTTTTTAACCTGTTATATAAGCAAATTGAGGTATTTTAAGAAGAGAATATGTTTTTAAAACAATTTCTCTGAGATTATTTTTCATTGTATAAATATTTAAGCTTTAAATAGTAACACTACAGATGTTAAAGGATGTTTTAGGAAATTCTGAACTCTACTTGTCCCTTCTCTTTTTACCATTATTTGCTGCAGGATTTGAACAAGCGCTTGTCCCTGCCCGCTGACATCAGGATACCTGATGTCTACCTGGAGAAGCTGCAGATTAACAGCCCGCCCTTTGACCAGCCAATGAGTCGGCGTTCTCGTCGAGCATCCCTAGTAAGTGTAATGCACCTGCCTTTCTAGCCAACCTCTCAGGTCTTCAGAATCCATTTAATGCACAGGCCTGTATTCCATAGGTATATTTCAGCTTCATTCGCACTTTGACTTTTTATTCCTGAACATCAGCATGTACCTGTCAAAATCCAATGAAGAACTTCACATTTTCTTTCATTTTTTTCTGCTAACTTGGTCCGATTGTATTTCTCTCTGAAGGTCTTGTCCTATTGAAATCAGTGGCTAAACTCAACTCCCGAAGTACATACTTAAATCCTTCTGCTTTTTAGAGCAGGGATCTGTTTGAGCAAATAGGCCACACAGTTTTAGGTCAAGGCTGGATCCCCTTGTGATTTAGTAGGAAGGCCCTAAAAGCAGCATAATATGAAGGCAAGTCCTCCTCACTGTTCATTTTGTGTTTGATAACAATTCTTCCTCAGAATTGTTGTGGAGACAATAGTGGATGTTTTGTGGGGTTTTTTGTTTTCTTTTTTGAAGCACATTTCCTAAAAGAATGAAGGAATAAATCCACATATACCTTTTTAGATTATTGGGTTACTTTAAAAAATAAGTCTTTTCCTTAGAGATGACAGAATGAGGATTCCTATACTGTAATTAAAGTGCTAGAAAACATGGATATTTGTACATATAAATTATGCACATCCCTGGAATAATAAAAAACAAACATTATTGTCTTTATTTTTTTTTAAATTGCTGTGTTTCAGTCATAGTTTCAGCTATCAGTGTTCTTTAGTGTTGCGATCTTAAAGGGTTGCTAGACTGTTACTGACATCCTCAGTAAATTCATTGGTGAGAAATTTGTCACAGAGTAAAACTGAAAAGGTTTAGGAAGTGTACATTGTTGCTTTCTTGATTTAATTACTTATTTGCTGAAAAATAAATATGAAAGTACATGTAGTGAAATAGGTTTCACTACAACTGAAACTGTAAAATATCTTTATTTTATTCATTATAAATAATATCTATAACAAAGCACTATTTGAGTTTTATCATGTATTTTTACCCTGAAAGAAAAAAATTAGTGTGCTGGATTAATTAAGCTCTGATCTGCATGCCACCTTCTGCAGGAACTGTATTAAAACCAGAAAATATTTGAGTGAAGCTCTGAAAGTAATGATGATGTATCAGGCTTAAAAACCCGTGCTAGAATTTTATAGCTCCTTCACCACTTAGTTGCTACTGTAGCATGGAACTGAGGAACAGACTTCCCCAAACCTCTCTTCAGGTGCTGGCAAGATACCTTTTCAGTAGAACCTTGCCAGTGGAGGTAAGTATTTGGGCGCTGAAGGAATTTTTCCTGTGAATCTGAATCCCCTTGCTCATTTAATGGTGACCCCTGAGAGTAGTTGAAGTTCTCTCCTCTTTACCTCTGAGAAGACTGACAGAAAAACAGTGCCCTCTAATGAATGTGGTGTGTTCCTGGAATCAGCTTCCTGTCACAAGGTTGTTTTGTTTCTCCTTTTTAAATGCTTTCACTTTTATGGGGCTTAAAAGTCCAAAGTGAAACCTACCAGCACTGCTGTGGTATGCAGGCATACATTTGCTATGATTTCAAACTAAGCTTTCAAAAAAAGAAACCCAAGGACTCATTACTCTAAAATTGTTATTGAAAGCCTGCTAGTAGACTTTTACTTACAACAGATGAGTATTGTGCTCTGCTTCAAAGGCATGTCTCTTTTCCAGACTTAATAGGAAACACAGGAAAAAGGCTATAAAAAGTACCAGGTGAGGACTTGTTATACTTTAGGTCTGGTGTTCTTCTTTGAAATACAAGAAAAAAATTAATTTTTACAGTAATTGCATTTTGTGTATACATGTGCAGTATTGTATGCACAGTCATTAGAAGTAAAAGACCGTAAATATGGTGCATCAATGTTTCTGTGTAAAGTCAAGATAGATGCATATTACAGAAAAAGATGAAACAGTTCAAAAATCATTTTGAAGAAAAGATGAAACTGATCTTTGTTTGAGGAATGTAAAACTTAATTTTTCTTAGGAGTGATAAGGAACCGAGACGTAATAAAAAATTTAAACACATTAAAGCAGGTCTTGAAGAATACCTGTCTTCTGTATGTAGGAAATACTGCGTGATTTTTTGTATTAAAAGGATACTAAGTTTATGAGTCTTAATGAAAAACATTGAGGTTTCTTAGAAATGAAGTTTTTACATTCCAGACTGTCTGGTGACAGCAAGACCAATGGCTATCAGTTCTTCTTTAGTTTCTCCAAGAAACTAAGCAGCCTGTCTTTTTCATTCTAATACCATCTAATACTCACTTCAAGATACGTTTGTTTAAGTAGGTCAAAAGGCACAGTGGAAATATAATATTTATTTTGCTAACATTGTACCTATATCAGTGATATGTTTAAAATCTCACTGGAGTTACAAGGTTAGCAAATACCAACTTCGCTTGTATTTTGAGATAAACAGTTTGTCTTCAACGAGCTCCTAAATATGCATGATGCTAAAGTCTCTTTACCCAGTTCTAAAACATTTCAGTTCTAACACTAGTTTCATAAAGCAGAATTGCTCTTAATGTTATATTAATGTAATTATACATCCTTTTTTCCCTCCCTAGATATATCAAATATGTTTGCAGACAAGATCTTACCCTTAGTTTAGATGTATTTTCATACATGCGTTCTGAAAACTAAGAATTAATCAAACTTTTCTGACCTTCAGATATTGACAATGACGTTATTGTCAAATCTTAATACAGTCAGCAGTATTTATGTTACACTGTGTTACCATGAAAGAGTAAAAAACTTTAATATCCATCAGGTTTTTAGGAGCAAATGAACATGTGGCATGTGGATCTAGGTGCTGAAGACAGCTTAGGTTCAAAGGATTGTTCCTTGGAAAGAAACAGCCAGTGAACAGGCTCTTTTGTCACAATGTGTGTTCAGTTGTCAGTAAAGCATAATCCCATGAAGCCTATAAATTTTGGAGTTTGACAGGGTACAGGCTATATGCATTTTGTAAATTGCTTCAAGATTTTGCATGTTTACATGTTTATTTTCAGCATTCTTTACACTGCAGGAACAATAGAAAGCTTTGGTGTAATTGACAGTGGTCTTAGGAGAAAATAACTGTAAGAGATAACCATGTTAAATATGAGAGTAGCAGTGGATTTGAACAGGAAAAGAGTAATGATCTTAGTGTCTTCAGAAATAAATCTGTTACATAGGCAGGCACATCCTTCTGGCTTGCATTGCGGAGCTAAGTTGGTGACAAAAAAAGAGAAGGTGAATAAGTAGATCCAAGTAAAATACACAAAGATTTGGAGTTAAGAGGTATCAAATGTGAACTGTTGAGACAAAGCTGAAACTTGCAGAGAGTGATGTTTAGGGATTTTCTTGCTAAAGTTTTAGTCCAAAAGATGAGCTGTCAGAATGGGAGAGGAAACTTGGAGCTAAGATCTTGAACATAGCAAACAAATAAGATTACTTTGAAAAAAGAAGCAGCGTATGGTTATGCTGAGCAAGAGAAAGGATGGACTAGTTTGAGATTACTTCTGTGCTTTAAGCTGTAACAACCTCATTAGTAGTAATCAGATCAGAAGAGTGGAGAAGACCTAAGTAGGTGTTAGGTTAAAGTCAGGTTTTGGTCTAAGTGTAACTCAGCTCACAATCCCTGCAGGATACACAGTAGACTGTCCAACAGGCTGAGCACTGGGCTTGGATGCTGGGATGCATTTATATCATAATGTGCTAATTTGTTCTTAAAATACCAGAATCATGCCGTTTTCGTCAAGTATTATCGGGTAATTTTCATAAATGAAGTTCAGCTTGTTCATTAACTGATGTATAAATGAAGTGTTTGGTTTTAGTGATCAATTTGCCATTTCTTTTCATTGCAGTCAGAAATTGGATTTGGAAAAATGGAAACCTATATCAAGTTAGAAAAGCTTGGAGAGGTATGTATAATTTTCTTTTGGAATGATGACAATGTGCTGTTTAAAATTTTGCCTAAGTGTTAACTGAAATTTTCCATATCCTTCAAAATACCCGTTGAATTTATCTTTTCAGTAAATCGAACACATACAACGAGTAACAATGTCACAACCACACAAATGTTTATGCAAATATAATAAGCAAAAGGAAAAAAAAAGCAGGAAAACTGTCATAGAGCTGGGGAGGAGCAAAACTCCATTAGCAAATGTGCTGTGATCTTCTTACATAGGTTGGCTTTTTTTGCATAGACAAAATCATTCTGTTGATGATAAGAATAGTTAAGTCTGGTGTCCTCCTGGCATGACTTAGGTGTTGAAACACTCATGATAGACTACAGACCAGTGCTTTTAAGGAACAGGCAGTAGCTATGCATGTTCTGGTAAAGAAGCCTGCACACCTGGGCTGGGCAGCCAGCCAGGTGCTGCCAAGTGAAGTATGTAACACCGGATTTTGTCTATCCTTCTGTGGGGGGTGGCAATGTGGCTTTCCCCCTCCACTCAGCCTCTGACTTCCAGAGAAACAGTGGAATTCAGGAGGGGCCGAGTGTCATTCCTGTCCAGTTTGATTGAGGTTGACCAATGGGATTGAAAATGGGCAAGGAGCACTGAAATGGGATATAGTGAACATTGCAGGAGGAGGCAGGGCTGGTCAGGATCTCTGCTGTGAATATTGCAGTCAGTCCTTCATTTAAAACAATTCAATTTCCTGTTACCAAATCTAAGCCTGCCTGATGCAACTTCAAGCCTATTCCTGTTTTCCTATCTCTTGTTACCTGGGAGAAGAGGCTGACGCCCACCTGGCTGCAGCCTCCTTTCAGGCAGCTGTAGAGAGCGATAAGATCCCCCTGAACTTCATTTTGTTCAGGCTAAACACCCCCAGCTTCCTCAGCTGCTTCTCATAGGACTTTGTGCTCCAGACTCTTCACCAGCTCCTTCCCTGGACACTCCAGCACCTCAATGTCGTTCTTGCAGTGAGGGGCCCAGAACTGGATACAGGATTTGAGGTGTTGACTCACAAGTGCTGAGTACTGGGGGACGGTCACTTCCCTGAAATTGCTGGCCACACTATTGCTGACACAGGCCAGGATGTCATTGCCTTTTGGCCACCTGGCCACATGCTGGCTCATTCAGCTGCTGTCAGCCAGCACCCCAGGGTCCTTACCTTCTGAGCATCTTTCCAGTCACTCTTCCCCAAGCCCATAGTGCTGCATGGGGTTGTTGTGACCCAAGAGCAGAATCTGGCACTCGGTCTTGTTGAACCTCATAAAATTGTCCTCAGCCCATGGATCCAGCCTGTCCAGATCCCTCTGCAGAGTCTTACAGTATTGTAATGATCTAGGGCAGTTTCTGTACCTTCGTTGCTGCTTCTTGGCATTTGTAGGGATTAGTTTTTCGTACTTGTCAGGATTTTTTGTCTTAATTTAACATGCTTTTAGAGTTTTGAATCTCTTGCTGTCTAAAAATACATAATGATGACAAGAAGCTATCAAAAAGAGTTACATGTTTTCTTTAAGGTTGTGGAAGAGTGTGTCTGCAGCCTTTGGAAACTTAACTGCAGCATAGTATAGAGATACCCAAGCTAGGTATCCATAGTCAGAGAGAGGCTTTCAGGAGTGTAAATGATCCCAGCAGTGAACTTAGTGAACTTAATGATACCTGATCTGACTTCTTTGGTAGCTCTGTGGTATTTAGGTTTCCATGTAATTTCCAGAACTGCTAAGCATATACATCCCTTGTGAGTTCAGTCCTGTGCTTAAAAAATATTTCTGTGCTTTTACATATGTCAAAAGAATATAATGTAAAAACTGTTCATATCCAAAATGGAACCGATTCGATCCTCAGACAGAAGTTATGTTTTTTTATTTAACTAATGTTTTGATGAAGGAACAACTTGTAAAAGTTCCCTTCTTTTTCCATTTTATAGGGTACTTATGCAACAGTTTATAAGGGGAGAAGTAAATTGACAGAGAATCTGGTAGCTCTGAAAGAAATCCGCCTGGAACATGAAGAGGGAGCACCATGCACAGCCATAAGAGAAGGTGGTAACTTTTTTTCTTAATTCTTAGAATTTCAGATACTTCTAGATTTCTTTTTGACCAAATCACCATCAGTACTTGGAAATATATAGGCTACATAGGACATTAGTGAAATTGCTATTACTATTGATGAGGAAAATTATAGTCCAGACATATTCAGAGTTTTGTTTCAAATTTATTTTCCTTATGGGGGGTGATTGTGATCTCAAATGCAGTGGGCGATTTAATACTGAATTAGACTGCTGTTAGTAAGTAACTTTCAGGTACTCAGAATACATTTTACAAAATTCCTTCTGTCTGAAATGTATAGGAAATACATACAAGCTTGTTACTCAAGTGGGTGTTTGGTGTTTTGATTAAATACCTTTCTTATTAACTTGATCTGTATGAGTATTATGTTCTTAAAAATAGCTTTTTTATTAAAAAAACTCACATAGTTTATATGTGTGAATTTAACTAGAAATTGCATTTACTCCTCATGTGTTTTGCACTATTGTTGTTCTTCCTATTCTCTCTTGCAGTGTCATTATTAAAAGATCTGAAACATGCAAATATTGTTACATTGCATGATATTGTGCACACAGACAAGTCTTTGACTCTTGTTTTTGAATACCTGGTAAGTGCTTAAACAATTAGTGAGCTTTACATTTTATTTATTGTTTCTAAGAAACAGAAGCACAACAGAATTCTGTACTTTTTTTAAAAATACTGGGACTATTCGAATTTTCTCCTGCATCTACAGTCCTTCAGCTAAAAATGAGAAAAGTGTATTCAGTTCTTAAATTGCTGTAAATTAGTAAATACTGTTGTGATCATTTCAGAGTTTCATTAATAGCAGATAGTGGTGGTCTGCCTGAGCAAACTGTCTACTTGTCCAAAATCATTAACTGTATAAAATGGTAATCACACTATAGTTCCAATGATATTTTTCTATTGTGACATAGCTGACTTTCAATGTAATTGGAGAATATACCAATTCTGTAAAATACTGTGCCACACATAGATGGAGGAGAAGGCAACAGCAAATAATGTTGCCTGAGACAGTACAGCTTGCTGGAAAATGGGTCTTTCTATCCTCTGGAAAGCCATGGGTATTTGTGTCCAGGCTTTTGGGTTTTTTATCATTTAATACCTTTTGCAGAAATCTCATTTTTCTGATAATCATTTCAGTTCCAACGCTAAGTAATGTTCATGTAATTTGTTGCCCATAATTTTACTGAACCGTGATGATGGTGTTTTAATAGGACAAGGACCTGAAGCAATACATGGATGACTGTGGTAACATCATGAGTATGCACAATGTAAAGGTGAGTGGTTTTAGTGACAGTGACTGCCTTCCAGCTTTGTCCTAAGAATTTCAGAGAGCTAAATAATCAGGAGCTATATAGTTTAGTTTCTTTAAAACTAAAATAAAGAAATTTAACTTCCTTTTTAGCCTGACTTAGCTACATTTGACATCGGATGGTATCTTTTTGTTTTAAGCGTTTAAAACATTGAAAAGAGATTATATAACTTCATATGTTTTCATTCTCTTTGAAGTTACATATCTAAAATTTTAAAATTCCTTAAAAATAATACATTCTTAACTCTTTTGACTTCTTCTTGTCCTCCCGTTATTTTATACTCATTGACTAAATCTGTAGTTTGGTATATCCTCAAATTTATATATGGACATTGAGGAAAATGTAGCCTCAATCATGAATGTGGTTTTGGGTGCCACTGCCTACCACACAAGTAAGAAATTAAAAATATATATTTAAGAATTAGTGATTTTCATCTTTCTGTTAGTAAGAAAATGGAAATAATTTTCCTTAAGGCCTAATTTGCTTTTTCTTTTTGCTATGGTTGTGGCCAGGTCAAGTGACTCAGTTTCCAATCTGGCCTGCTGAAACTAACTCTGGGTCAAGTGTTATTTCTCTTGTAAGAAGCAGGCTTTTATTTGGAAAACTGGCATAACTCGTTGTACTCTTTAATACTTAGGGCTTTAGAAGAGACCAAATGGAGTACAGTACTGTTGTGAAATGATTTGGTACTCAGGCTAGATATTGGTTACTGTTTGGTGAGCTTTCCCTTTCATTCCTCTTTATGGAAAGACATCTGCCCATAACCTACTTCGTTGGTTCCTCTGAGAGTCTGCAAAGGGAAATTCTTTAATCTGTTTCTACTTCAGAGAGACAACCAAAAATCATAATTATGCTTGTGTTTTTAATTATCTGCAAGTTATTAAGCAGTGCTTTAAGCTTAAAAAAAAAATGCTGAAAAGCTGTGAGTGAGAACCTGACTCTTACAGTAAGTGTAGTTAGAGAACAAGCCAGAATCTGCTTGTGGTAATCTGAGCTAAGCAGAGGAACTGTTTTTCCTTGTTTGCCTATGGTTTAAGCTATGCTCAAAGAGAAAATTTAAATGGTCAGTACCTTTGGCACTGGGAAACCAGAACAGCTGCTTAGCTGTGGTAGCTCTAGGTGCTTACCTTTTAATAACTCTGGGGGTTTGAGTCATCATTAACATTTGAGAGACCTCCCTGTCGTCACTTCCCTCACATTCCTTGGCTAATTTTAGGTTTTTGTGTTTTGACAAAATGAAGGTATGTGTGATCTCTGCAGGTAATAGTGTTTTAACCAAAATTTTGAGCTAATACATGGCGTCCTGTGCATTTCCAAAAGGATCCCTGCTAACTGTGGTGAAGCTTCACAATTTCTGTAGAGCAATCTGCTTTGGATTCTTGACTAATCCTTGCAGTCCCAGTGTACACTACGGAAGGCCGTTGATTTCTATTGAAGTCCTGCTAATAAAGCTTGGGGACTGATTACCCCTGCAACATTATGGGCATGAGTAGATGGAACAAGACTTGTTGCTTCTCATTCTGCTCTTCAGAAAAGAAAGCAAAGAGAAAGAAATCAATCCCAGTTCCTGTTTTTCTAGCACAGATGAATCCCATGTCAGCAGACTGAGAACAGATGGATGTAACTACACCTGCTGTGTATTTGTCCAGTTTATGAAAAAGAATTTGGTGGTGTCACTTGGTGCAAAAATAAACCAATATGTTAGAACATGGTCATGTAAAAACATTCTAGTGTTTTTCCTCAGAGGTCCTGTTACATGATGAATTTGTCACATTGTTTTCTGCAATGCTCTGTATTTTTTCATTGTACATTTGATTACCTGTGCTGAGGACTGCTGTGTGGTAAATGCCAGCAATGGCTACCCAAAAGTCCTATGTTCAAGATCAGACCCTTTATACATACAGAAACTGCAGAGTATTTGCAGCAATACATGAAACTTGCTTGGCTGCCCACTGCTAAACCTTTCTTCGCCCCATACTACTTTTATATCTATGTATGTGCCGGATTGATATACATGACTGAAGTTGTTGCTTGGCTTGCTGTTCCAAAGGATTAAAATAAACCTGTGTGTGTCAAGGTGAGGGGATGAATGTAAATACCAGAGGCAGTTGGGCTGTTTTAATAATCCTCATTTACCCATTTATCCATCTTCCCTAAGCTTGTGAATCTATGTGTATTTTTCCAGTAGCCTGCCAAGACATTCTTTATGTAGTTTAGCACAGTTGGATAGAAACGCTGCTGAGCTGCATTTTCAGAAGAGACTCTGCGGCAGAAGGGAATTTGAGTATATACTCAGAGACAGTTATCTTTAAAGACATTAGTGTGGGGAAGAGAAGTGGTAAATGCTTACTTTAAAAATAAACAGCCCTGTGTTCCTCTTCAGTTAAACCGAACAAATTGCCCTTAAAGTCTTTGTTGTAAAGTACGGTGTTAAAGCAGTGCATTAGCATAAAAGGATTTTAAATCTTTGAACAATAATGATGATGTCCAGAATTTGCTCATAAGGAGAATAATTCACTTTTTGAGAAGTAATTTTGTCCTGCTTTCAGTACTTAACTCTCCAGTGCCCAAATGGGCTGTTCTAGTCATGTAATCTGTAGATTAACATTGTTTGTCTAATTTATATGAATGTTCTCTTTTGTAGCTATTTTTGTATCAGATTCTTCGTGGTTTGGCATACTGTCATAGGAGAAAGGTGTTACATCGAGATTTGAAGCCGCAAAATCTACTAATTAATGAGAAAGGAGAACTGAAGCTTGCAGACTTTGGTATGGCCTGAAATTACTCTGTAATAACTTTCTTTTTGTCTCAGCAAAGGAAACTAATTTTGCCTTATAAAGGAGAAATGAGTACCTTGGGTCTGTAGTGAATTTGGCTGTTCTCAAATGGAAAATGAAAGTCAGTCTTTTACAGGGTATAATCAGAGTCTCTATAGGTAATACTGTCACTCGACTTGCAATTTGAAAGTAGTCTTAAGCTTCCTGTGAAATTGATACTTAGTCAAATCCCTAAGGTGGAGCTCACATTGCTTCTCCTAACACTCCACAGTCACTCTAAAGCAGGGTAACCATGACAGGAGAGAGGAAGGGCTTGTTCATGTGCTAAATTGTCAGGTGTTATGCTGTCAGTGATACACCAAATTCCTTGGGATTTACAGAAGAGTGGGGCATTCACATTTTCCTGTTTCCTCCTGTAGTCTGGAAGATCCTTTGAAAGTTGTGCTCTGTGCCTCTGATTTTACCCCGTCTGTGTGAATGGAAGTTGCTCAGAAGATTGCATCTAACATGATAGACCTGAATTTTATTAAAGATATTGCTGACAAATTGACAGTGTTAGGATGGAAAACCCCTGCTGATCCAACACTTATTTGGTCTGTTTCCATCATTTAGTTATTTGTTTGCCTTCTGCCTTTTGCAGTGTAGTTTTCCAGAAACAGTGTAGAAGGTTTTTGCAGCAAGGAGTTGTCGTATTGATCTAATGCTATACCAATTTAATGGAATTTACAGGATTAGTCTAGGTTTTGATCTGTTTACCTTTCTTCTGTGCTTAAAAATGCTGACCATGAGATTGCCATAAATACCAAAAGGCAATCACAAGTTGTAGAAATCTATTTATTAGGGCCTTAAATAACATTAAGAGACAATATTTAGCAAATATAATAAGGTCTTTAAAATAGTTTGTCAGTTTCATACGAAAAGGATTTCAGCAAGCTGTACATGACTCTTCATTTCCCTTTTTATCAAGGATTGGCTAGAGCAAAGTCTGTTCCTACAAAGACCTATTCCAATGAAGTTGTCACATTATGGTACAGACCACCTGATGTTCTCCTTGGATCTTCAGAGTATTCAACTCAAATTGACATGTGGTTTGTATAGCTTTGTCTAATTTAAATTTTTGTTCTGAGTCAAGTTGAAAAAATGTCAACTTTGCTGTTAAATAGTAACATTCAAATACTCAACCTTTGAATTTTTATAGGCTGCAACTGAGTTGGATTTTTAGGGAAAGGATTGTTAGACTGGGAAGATGCTATTATTCCTCTCTGAAAATGCAGAGTACTTTTTTATTGCTCAGAGTAAGCAAGCATTAGGCCCACAGTATTAGGGGAAAAAAACAGCTGCCTTTTCCTAATGACAGGGTAACATGGTATTTTACCATGAACTTTAATAAAATTGATTAACGCAACATGTGAAGGAAGAGGATGTAATATAGCTATGACACAAGTTTTGTTTAAACTTTGACAGCTCTTCTGTTGCTACACATCTGTCTAAATATTTTAATAGCAGGGCGTGGCTAACAACCAATCATTTGTTTTAATTGAAGAGAAATCCCAGAAGCCTTTATGAGCTGAAATTACAGGGTTATTGCTGCTTTATCTTTTTCTCTGTCTTTATAAAGGGGCGTCGGATGCATATTTTTTGAAATGGCATCAGGAAGGCCTCTTTTTCCTGGTTCAACTGTTGAAGATGAACTGCACTTAATTTTCAGACTTCTTGGTAAATGGATACTTTTAGCAATGTTAATGTTAATGCACCGTGTTTGTATGAGAACTGTAGAACAATATTATATATTGCATTGTAATCAAGGTTATGAAAAATGATTCAGCTGAGTGTACAGCTGAGGGTGCACAATATGGGCTTATTGAATGATTTTTTACCTTTCTCCTTTAAATTACAGGATTAAATGCTTTTTTATGTCAATGTTGTTTGTTTCCATTTTTTAAGTTGAATTTGTTACTGCTTCTAAATGCAGGAACTCCATGTCAAGAAACATGGCCAGGCATTTCTTCCAGTGATGAATTTAGAAACTACAACTTTCCTAAGTATAAACCACAACCTCTCATCAACCATGCACCAAGGTACTTTGTGTTTTATTAATAGAATATATGCATCCCTGTGGCTTTGCATATTCCTAAGTGGGAATGCATTTCCAAGTACAGTCTGCTACTGAATAGTGTAAAACTATTCATCAGTTGTGTAACTGTGGGCAGATGATAATGCAGAGCAGAACCTGGTACTGTGTGATTGCTTTCTCTAATACCATTGTAGGTACCACAGCTCCTTAATGACCTATGGAACAATAAACTCTGATTAATGATATCTCCATAGTAGGAGAATTCACACAGCATTTCCCAAAAAACACTACTTCTCTTCTGGTTATATACTAGGCCTAGGCCATTTGTTAAAATGGCCAGGTTTCCTGATGCCATTTTAAAACCATAATGACGAAGTTGAAGGGTCTGTGCAGTTATTATAAATAAACTTAATAATAAAGACATTTGTTGTTGACTTTGAAGAAGAAGGTCTAACATTGTGTCCCTCTAGTAAATGAGTATTATTAAGCTTAAAAGAAATAATTTAAAAAATTCAAATAAATGATCCATGTCAAGCTAGTAAAAGACAATCCAAACTAAGGATTTGTGTGTCCCCAGTGTTTTCCAAATAGTCTTGTTCCTCGATATTAGGACTCATGTATTCACATTAACATAAATAAATGTAGTTTGGATGAAAGCATTTCCATGTTTAGATATAATTTTCAGGTTTGATATCATTTAATGAAGTCAGCTCCTCTGCAGTTTTACTTTAATAAATACAATTCCATAACTGTTTTAATTTTTTAAAATATTTTTCTTTTTAGGCTAGACACGGAAGGAATTGAATTGATAGCGAAGTTCCTTCAAGTAAGATGTGCTTTGTGGCTTTACTTTATAAAAGTGCAAGTTTCAAGTTTTAATATATTATATACAAAATGTATTAGAAGCCAGAGTATTTAGATCTATCTTAAAGTGGAATGTGCTGCTGAGTTTGTTGTGGGTGAAAGATGTGGGAAGAAGCCAGTCTAGTGTGAGAATTAAAGAACTGATGCTTGTTTTTTTTTTCCCCCAGAACCGATTTCTTCTCTTACTACCTTTTGTAAAAATAGAATTATTCTATTAGCCCTGAAAAAACTAAATCTCTTGTGAAATACGGTATTAAACCAAAACTTCTATCTAAAAATGCTAGATTTCTTTAATGATAAGCTGAGTTTAGTACTAAAGAAGGAGTTCCTAAGGTGTAATATTACTCCTTGATGTTGCAACTGTATTCAAAAGCTGAAGTGGTATGTGGGTTTTATCTTTGAATCTGTATTAAAAAGGAGCTGGAAGCAAGATGGAAGGCCAACTCTTGCATCTTTGAGTAGATGCAGCACTGTAACTTGCTTGTATGCAGCTTTTAAATGTCTGCAGCCTTGTCCAAAATTGCACAGATGCCAAGCAGGAGACATCTAATCATTGTGCCATCTATAAATAAAGAGTAGGTGTAGTTTTGACCTGCATCCATTTGCAGAAGTTGTTTTTACTATTTTAGTGATCTTGTTACATGTTGGCAGTACTGATTCTGATACAACGTTAGATTGTCATGTATGAAATGAAAGTAATGAAAAATAATTGTCCTAGTGAATTACGGGAAATATTGAGCAAATAGAACTCTTTCTCCCTTTGATGAAATCACTTGATGCAAAGAGATTTTTAATGGAAGCCAACACACTTGTATGCTTTTATATTAATAGTATGAATCAAAGAAGAGAATTTCAGCAGAAGAGGCCATGAAACATGCATACTTCAGAAGTCTTGGAACAAGAATACACACTCTGCCTGAAAGTAAGAGGAGTAGAAAAGTAGCAGACTGTTGTTAAGATAGTGCATTAAAACTAAGTACATGGTGTAAGGAAAAGCTCTCTAATCTATTAAAGAAGTCTGATATCTAGAGACTTATATATTTGTGAATTGAAAACATTTTTTATCTAAACTATATAATTAAGAATACAATTTTGATCAATAAAACATAGTTTTACATTTGTATATGAATTAATTTCTTTGTTACATTTCAGGTGTTTCAATATTCAGTCTAAAAGAGATTCAATTGCAAAAAGATCCTGGCTTTAGAAATTCCACTTACCCAGAGACCGGTATGGAAAGCTTTATTTTTTCTCATGCTTGCTAAAAGAATGCTGTGCCAGAGGCATTCGGAATTGAAAATGCTTTGTTAAATCGGTTTGTGTGAATATAGTGTCACAAAAATCCAGAATGATTTACTGAGATTCCTGTAGAGACATATAAGCTAAGTGCACAGAAAGATGTGAGTTTTACAAGGGATGGTCAGGGACTGCGAAGGTGAGAACTTTTCGGAGTTCCAAACCAGTACCGTGTGGGGGTGAACGGTGGCAAAGTGAAAAACCAATGCAGTGAGCGCCGTTAAAAGAAAGATACTGATGTTGGGTGAAGCACAAGGGGAGTTCCCTTGAAGTAGGACAAAGATCTTGGTAATAACTTAATACTCTGTTGTGCAAGTGCTTCGGTTTCTTACCATGGTCCGTGTTGTGTTGCAGGACATGGGAAGAACAGAAGGCAGAGCATGCTTTTCTAAAGGGGGCAGTGCAGAGTCAAGGCCAAGCCTATCCTGTCGGTCAAGGACTCGGATCCGAAGGCAGTGCTTTTTCTTGGTGGACTTGGAATCGCAGTTTGTCTACACTGTCCTCTTAACAGTGGAGTCTTTTTATTTCCAACCTGCAAATTATGTTTTTATATTTGTTGTCACAGTGTGACAATTTTTTGTACAGTTGGTTTTAAGGTCTCCTCTGCCACTAGAGCCAGTAGGTTACAGCTGTTGATGTAACTGTAGCTGCAATTTTTGTGCAGGACTGAGAAACACAGTGCATTATTTATTGCGGAATCATTGCTGCTAAATAACTACTGTCTGTATAGTTAACACAACAGTTCCATGCCTGAAGAAGTTGCAATGGCTTTATAATATGTGAATGCATCTGTTTCTCTTGATAAAATGTTCTACTGCTGCAGGGCTTTTTTGTATTTCTTAAACTGCAGTGTTTCCTGGAATGTAAACATAGCTTTGCTTGGCTATAGGTGAGCCATCTTTAATGCTCTAAGTTCTTGGCACTTAATTCCTTATTTAACATTGGAAGTATGTGTTGAAATAGTTGAAAAATTATAATGCATATTATGTTTTTGAAAAGCACATGGTGTGAAGGTTGATTCAAACAAGTGAAAAGTAACTATGATTTGCTCTCAGATCCTATGTTAGTTATTGATGAATTAGAGCATGGAGGCTGGACATTTTGTCAGGCTTACTCCAGCATAACATATTTGCACATTGTTGTGCATATGGGGCCTGCAGAAACAATAACTTTTTTACCTTGTTTTTAACTTAGAAATACAAATAGTAAAAAGACAATTCGTATATGTTGGACCCTGGCTTACTTCTTATTACAGAGGAACAGGACAACTAATTACACAAACATGGGAATAATGTCACACTTTTCCCACCTTGTTGGTCTCCCATTTGTGCATTATTCACTTGAAATCAACTGGAAAGATGCAAGTTTGTACTTGAGAAGAACTCACTATGCTAACAGAGCTTTTACAATGGGAACTTAGAGAGTTTTTCAGATCTTAGATGTTACCTGTTTTCCAGAGATAGTAAACATATTACTACTATGCTTATGCATCTCAGTGAGTATCATAAGTACACCCTTGGTGATGGTTACAGTATTTTTAAGCATTTGTGTTCACCTTTATGAACCTATTTGTTTAGTGCATCTTAAAGAGACTGTAAATCTTTATTGGTATATTTTGAAATGGTCATGTAAATCTTTGGCTGGTATACCATGAAAATAGTCATAGGTAACTTAATTTTTCCTGACATTCACTGTAAAACGTTCAGGGGTCCTACCATTTCTGTTCAGGAAATCTCGTAGTTTATTGTTATTTAACAGTATTAAGTGAATTTTTGTATATTTCATTTTAACTTTATTTGTGAATAGTGATTGTGGCATGTTTGGGGGTGTTTTATTAATATTTCATTGATACTAGTAAATTTGAATTGGGATTTTTTTTTTTATTTTATTTTCTGGAAGAGAGAAATTCATGTGTAACGGTGACTATTGGACCACTACTGCTTTTCAGCATTTGTAAACCGGTTTTACGTTAAATCTTGTAGACCTAACAAACTGCTGTTATTTCTAACTGACCGACCTGTATTAATATTGTACTTTTGAAAGTATAAATATTATGTGGAATTCTTTGGTTTTGTTTTGAAATTTATAATAACAAAAGCCCTGTGTTGTTAAAAATACAGACTAAGTGAACTTGCGGTTCTTGGGGCATTGTTGGCAGCGTTTAGCAAGGTCCGTGTGTTGTGGGAGCCCCCAGGGTCACCTTTGGCTGCTCCTTTAGTTCCTTCAGTGCAGTGGCAGTGAAAGTGACGTGACTCATCCGTGACTGAGGCTGCTCGGGACCTTCTCAGTAGCGTGGTCCAGAGTGTCACTGCTGGTGAGCCAGCCCCGCGTGTCACACGGCCTGGGAGCATGACACGAGCCTCGGACACAGGCGCGGGGCTCCCCTGATCCCAGCATGAGCACTACATGTGTGGCAGAGGCACAGTTGGCACTGATGACAAACCTTGTCCTGAAATAGTTATTATATATTTTTTTATAGTTGCTATGGATCTGATCTAGATTTTATACCAATTAACTTTGTAGGAAATACATTGTAGATGTCACAGTGTTGAAGAAAGAAGTATCAGAAAAACGTCTCCTTTTTTTACAGAAGTAGTGAAGGTAGACTAAATGTTCACTGTGGATAAATGTGGGGTTTAGCATTTCTAGAACAGTAATACTTCATAGGTCATAAAAGAACAGGTAATAATGTGACACTAATTAGTAAAGGACTTAAAGGTTTACCTGGTAAAATGAAGTGCATTAATAAACTTAGAAAGGGATCAGCCGGAGCTAACAAAAGGATGTTCCATTTTAAGTAGGAATTCAGCTTTTTTGTTACAGATGAAAAGATCTTCCATAAAATTAAAGCAGTCTGTTTATAAAGAAATTTTTTCTAAGGACCTACAAGTGAATCTGTGTTCTTTGTTAGGAGGTAGCTTTAAAGAACATATTTAAGAAACTTGGCATCTGTGGTCAAGCCAGTTTGGGGCTTTTAAAAATTGTCTATTACTGAAATTCCTGCATCAGCAGAGACAGTTCTGTGGCAGTTGCCTCTTTGGGGCAGTAGTCAGCAAGTCTGAAGTTGCTGGGCATCTCTGACATCCTTTCTATGGAATTCGGTGCTCTGCCTCCTGTCTGGCAGAGTCAGGTACTACGGCCTTGGTTTCACTGTCCCCAAGAACTGTAGGAGTGTTGGCCTTTTTGAGAGAAGACCTCAAGTGTGGCAAAAACCAAGCAGAGAGTCGGTGAAAGTGGATGGCTTTCAGTGTTTGGTATGACCACCTTTGCTTGATGATGAGCAATCAGTTAATGAGAAACGGCCTGCAAGTCGTGGCTGATTTTAAGTAGTTATTTTTAGATGATACCTGATGTGTCCCACCTAGCCCAGGGTAGGGATGGCAAGGTGTGGGTGTAGGTGTGTGTCAGAGTCAGGTGGGCTGGAAGCCAGGACAGAGGCAAGTGCTGGTGATGTGGTTGCATTCACGTGCAGGTGAAGGTTGAAGGGGAGAGGGTGGGTGGAGGATGGGAATTGACAGGACAGGGTTGGGAGAGGAGAGGGGCAAACCAACAGCTCAGCAATGCTCTAGTGGAACGTGCATCTCAACATGGCTGTGTTATTTTTGTGCTGCTTTACCACAGCATTCAGTAGCCAGAGTGTATCCCTGAATTGGGCAATAAAAGTTAAAATAAACAATTATTAAAGAATCAACATACTTTGTATTTGCAAATCATTTGAAAAACTGCAAGGTAGCGTTCTTGGGGCTGCTTGCTTGTTGTTTGTGCATGAGTTTTTCAATGCAATAAAGGTACATGGTTTCTGTTCAGCAATGTTAAAATGGAATTAGGGTTAAGAATACAATTTCATTATTGAGGACAAAATATATGAAAGCTATGTTGTAAATATCCCCAGGCTAAGTATTATAAACCCAGGAAATACTCGGAATTAAGGTCAGACTTGAAAGAAATCCAAACAAATCAGAGTATGGAAATGCAGAGCTATAGCACATTGTGACACTGAAGAGAATTCAGAACTTGCCTTGTCTGTGACATGATCATTTTGTCTGGTCACTAATGAGCAGAGTTCAAATAATTCATGCACCTTGTTAGCACATTTCAGTACCTTATTTACCCTCAGAAATTTTGGCTTTAAAACAAATGTAACATCTCTATGAAATGCTTTAATTTTGGGAAGGAACTTGAATGCTTACTTTATGCGGTTTGGGGGTTTTATTTTTTCAGAGGTTGGGCTGTTAGAGATTTAATGCTCCCATTTGGCCTTTGTGTTGTTCAGCAACATCCTTGTGTCTCACCGGTATCCATATCATACCAGTCTAGGAGATGGGCAAGGGCAACAAGTGAAATTGTGAAACATAAAGGAGGTGTGTAGCAGTTGGAACATTGTAGGTAAGCTCTGACTGTACAGGTGGGATGATTGTGAAAAGTATAAAAGCCAAGCAGATATATGGACTTTGGAGTTCCTACCATGCACCTTCTTCATCTGTGGAGTTCAGCTGCACAGAAATCATAGTCCTGTTCTCAGCCATAGTGGGAACCTGTTTTCAGAACTGGGATTAGAGTTCAGCTATTCCAGATTGGTTTTTTTAATCTCTTGTATGTTACTTTCACTGGGCAGTACTGTGCCTCTCTCAGTAACAGAGTAAGATTGATGTCAATGGAAAATGTGAACAACTTCTGATTATTTTTGCATGTTTTCTAAAATCCATTGACTCGTTTAAGTTCTGTAACTTTTGAGCAAACTTAAACTGTGAATGCAGACATACACACATGCTACTGTGGTAAATGACTGCTTCATTTATTGTGCTGGCTGCATCCTCCAAGCTCACTCAAGAAGCAGGCCTGCCTGAGTGCATCACTTTCATGGTCCTCCTATTGAAATACAAGTCTTACTTGGCTCAGATGCCCTGCCTTGAAACACATTTTTCCCCAGAGAGCTATGAAATTCCTTCATTTGTTGCAGTGGGATCTTTCTGCTGATGGAATTACCACGGCTGTGGATTGCAAACCAGCAAAAATGCTCTTCCCTGTCTCTTCTCCAGCGTGCTCTTGCAGAGCACCTCCCTGCAGGCTTTGCATGGCAGCGTGTGCGCTGTCACCTGCCCCTCCTCTTTCACACCCTGAGTTTGTTTTTTCAAAGACTGTTTTTTCCTTTTTTCACTGTCTTGTTATGTGATTTGCAGGAGGGGGTAGCTGGCCTGGAGCCATGTTAGGAATAATTAAGTTTACATTTATGCATTTGCACTTCTTGCAGAGTGAATGTGAACTGATGGGAATCTTTCACAAAAGAGCTCCAACGTATCCTAGAATCCTCTCTTCTAGGATGCTTTCTTCAAATAACAGCCCCCACCCAAGGCAGGCCATGCTGCTGATTGCTCCAGAGTCCTTGCTTGAGGTTCAGTCTGCTTTTTTCATTTAAATAAATTCATACTGCTTCTCACTCGTGCTGTCAGTCTCTTTGCCCTCAAGAAATAGGTTTGTCTCCATCTGTGTAGGCAGAGCACTCACACATTAATTGGTAAGAGCAGTTACAGTTCAGGGCTAAAACAGATTTTAAAAGTTGTAGTCTTCTGATGACTTTGGAGGGATATGCTTAAATCTGAGGCCTGTGTTTGTTTATCCTACAGGATATACAGACAGTCTGAAGATCAGAAGGGAATAGTTATGCCCTTACATAAAAGACTACCTGTACTTACTGTGCCTTTTCTAAGTTCATTTGGGTGTCATGATGGCTTCTGAAGATGTTTCCTGTAGGCACGAGATCACACAGCCTCTTCATGCAGAGATGTTACGTTAAAATTAACCCTATGGTCTTGTTTGAAAGGACCACCTCCCCTTTAAACAGAAATCTTAGTGACAGTTCTTCACGTCTTTGGTAGGTATTTCAAGATGGGTGCGTGCCTGTCTGATAATAACCCACTCTGTACAGTAATGGGAACTTCTGTGTATTGCTGAAGCATGAATAAAGTGCAAATCTTATAATAAATCCCCCAAGTATGATCAAATTGCAGTTACTACCAAGAATACTGAAGTGAGAATAAACTCCCATTTTGTTCCCCAGGATTGCTGGCTTGGAAGCTCTCCATGCCACAGAAACACTGACACTTCCAGAGTATTTATTTAAAAACATTTATTTGATTTTTCTCTACAGTTAAAAAGATACCTGTTAATAAAATGCAGTAGATTACCAATAGAATATTGTCTTCAAAGCACAAGGCACAACAGTCTAGTGTTTCATGTAAGTGTTAGACTTGAGAGGCTGGACTTTATTTGCATAAATACCTCCCAAAAGCAAAATTTTTTGTTTCACATTATTGACTGATTTAGAAGGCAGATTTTGACAGCCTATTTTTTTTCAACTGAAAAGTCAACTAGCAGAAGATGTGCTCTCTTGCTATTTTTATTCTCTCAAAGATGAGAAGACAGCACTCCTTTGCACTTTCTGTGTCTTCCATTGTTTTATTGGATTCTCCCAGATCCTTTCCAGTAATTTTTTGAAATAGGATTTTGTCCCAGAATTGTTGCTTTCTGCTATCTTTAAAAAAAGTCCAAAATCATTTAAGGGCTGGAGGGAAGCTGTGGGTGTGTTGAGCCTTTTGAGAAGAAAAAATTCTGCCTTATTAATAGTAAAACCTTGGAAAAAAAAATCATGGGAATCCGGGTACTTCCAAGAAGCTCTTCTCTGTCACATACTCCCTCCTCTCATGGTCAACTGGTTTTTTGCAGTGTAATATTCAACACTAGTATGTTTTCATCTTTACTTTTTAAACTCATAGTGAGGAACACTGTCTTGATGCCAGGTTCTCCCATTAGCTACAGTGGCACGTACAAGACAAGACCCAATGCTGCTGTTCATGCCTTATAGGTGTAAGTAGATATTCATTTTAAATTTTTAGGTTTTTTTAAAATGAGGCAGGAGTCAGCTCTGTAGTGTGAAATAATTACCTCTCTGTAACTTTGGTATTGAAAACTGTTCCATGTACCTGGGAGGAATGCATGGGAAGAGAAATGTTCGGTCTGCGAGCCCGTGTGATTTATCTCCACTAACGTCGCCAGTCCCATCAGTTACACACTGCCCTTTCTTCCAACCTATTCTGATTTTACTTTGTATAAAATTTGCATTCACTCATAAATTTTGCATAGGTTCATGTTCTGTTTTTGACTCGGGGGTGGCACGTCTTGAGCTCTTGAAATGCTGAGTCGAGCAAATGATGTCCCAGGTGCTTCATTTGTTCTCCTCATGTCTGGCATTTAATTGCTGTGTTTATCAGCTGGTACTTACATGGATACAGCAGGTTTGTATCACTGCAAGTGGAACTGATGAGTCATTTTTGGTTGTGCCACCCAGGAGCCTGAAGAAAATTC
>NW_008238664.1:9950143-9984925 GCF_000691975.1 Corvus brachyrhynchos
TTCCTGCTGTCTTTTGTCAACCACCTCTGCCCCAAAAATGGCTTTTCAACATCAGAGCTGCATTAATAAAATGTTTATTTAGCACCTTTCAGGTTGAAGGATCCAAAAGCACTTTACAAATAACTACACACATCATCACTGAAATGCATCCAAGCAGAAAATCAGCAGACAACTCACTGCATACATTTCAAAAAGAATGGACTGTGGCCAGCTGCTCGGCCAGAAAGCGAAGTAGAGGTTTGAATGACCTGTCACAAACAGGAATCAGATTTGGGGCTGGCTTTTAGGGTCTCATCTGAAAAACCAACACAGTAAAGCTGCATTCAAGCCAATTTAGCCACCTCAGGGAACTGAAGATTTGCATCAGCCCTGCCAGGATTAGAGTCTGTGGTGCCAGGGAGTCTGGCCTAATCCTAACCTGACATTTAGATGACTAAGCCATCCCCTCAAGGTAGAGGACATACCCAGTAAGTCCAAGTTGCAAGTATATAGTAACACAGTGCTGTTTTTTCATCCAGAATTCATCTGTTTATACATAAACATCCCACATGTACAGTCTCTGCCTCTTTGCAAGCACCAGGCATCAATTTACAGACCTGTAACTTTTCCAGCTTTGGGGGAAGGGGAAATGTGACCTTCTGAGCTTGAGTTGCTACAATAGTCTTTCCAGGGAAGTAGTACAAGGCACTTGGCACAGCTGAATAAAGCACCTGGAGGTTATCAGGAATGATCCTCATTCCCTGGGTGGACAGAGATTACCTGCACTCTTTCCAGCTGTAATGGTGACAGTTCATGAGAAGTACAGGCCAAATAAATTGTGAGCAATGTCTCCTTTTCCACAGAAGTACTCTCAAATGCTGGAAACATGTCATGAACATACACAGCCCAGTTCCTCCCATTTGCAATTTGACAGAAGAACTTGGGCATAAATGTGGCTTTGTTACTCTGAACTACATCTGGCTGTAACATGGATTACGTTTTTCACTTCAGCAAAGAAAAATTATAAGGCTATTTTTATACAATTTGAAAGCACTTAATACAAAGTTACATTAATACACTGCATCATATGGCCTAGCTGTGGAGAAAATACTGAAATACTACCATAGGGCTGTTCAATACTAGTTTTTTTCTTTCAACTTTTTATCTTAATACTAGAAAATATATAAATCATTTACATGACTTTATGCAAAAGAAGGCACAGCCGGTTATAGTTTACACAAGCACAATGCATAATATGCAGAAAAAGGGATTAAAAAGAAGCTTCACATCCCTATTAGGTACATTGTTGCAATCCATTACGAAAAGTACTTCATCAACAACAGAAGTGTTCAACACTTGAGAGCTATGATATAAAAAAATTATAATTCATTTAATGCATAACAGATTTATATATACTTTTATATATAAACACTGTTGAAAAATGCTAACATAATAAAAGTAGATTATCCATGTAATGAAAAGTGCAAACCAAAGTAATAAAGGGATTCACAATGTCCTTCTCGTGACACAGGAAAAACTAGCCCATAGGAATGAAGTGTTAAATTCACCAATACGTCCTTGGTATGATGAGGCATCATCAGGATTTCTGAGCATTTGGAGGAAGCAGTACTGGTGAAGAGGCTCTGTCCAGACTGGGGAGTGGCACTGGTATGTGACCATTTAGCAGAGTTGGAAACTGTTAAGAGGCCAAAAGGTAAAAATCACTCTTTATCTCAAAACATTCAGCCCAAGAAGCACATGGATTTAGCATTTGCAAATGGCTCCAGATGGTTACAAGAGTTGTGATGTCTGTACAGTAAGACATATATCAAATGCTTGCATCAGCCATTAGGAATGCAAAATAGAGGACAAAACCTGAATAATTTGTAAATGCACGAGGATATAAAAATCTGTTATTGGCCATTTTATATATAAAAGTTCACATAATACATTTATCATCACCCTGGGAAAGTGAACACTACAGAGCAGTCTTTGCCATCCATTGTGCTTCCAAAAATGTTCTTCAGTCTACATTCTATTAATTACAGTACATCCTTTTTGTCTGTCTTTTATGCAGGAAAGAGTTTGGCAAAAGTGAAAGCTGAGATGTAGTTTTAGGGCAGAAAAAGTACAACTGGGGTACAAAGCATGGGGAAAATTACTCTCAAGTAATTACAGTTTCTGCATTCACTCAGAAACTACAAATGAGCTACGCTGGGTCATTCAGCATGCAAAGCACAATGTATTGTCATTTAGATTAACCTGCTGCTTCTGAAGTACTGTGCAAAAAAACTTATTCAATACAGAAGCTGTATATTCCTAGTTCATGACGGTATCATGACAGCACCTTGCCTGCAGTGGTGGGTATTGACTAGTTCTTAACTTCTGACCTGAGAAAAAGTAAAGCAAGTAGGTGGAATAAACTTGCTGCAGCATGAGGCAGGAATTATCCCAGTGGTAGATACTGATCTGGCCTCGAGGCCCAGCTCCATGAGCTGTGCTGGGTTTCTGTTGGCTTGAGGGAGACAAGAGCTGAACAACTTTAAGCATCTGATGTATTTTTATCCTTTATCAGATCAGTCCTTGGACAGACAACTGTGGTAACCACCCCCTCCACGTGCATGTAATAACGTGCTCGTAACAAGTTTACTCTTCCATCAGATGGTAGTTGGTGATTCCTGTCTGCCCCACTCCGTGTAAGGCCGGGCCGAGCAGCGTGGTGCTGCAGGGGGTCTGGCACCGTGCTCCTGGTGTGGCCCGGACTGGCTGATACCTCTGCTTTAACCACACCAAACCTCAGGAAATGCTTCCATCACTTCTGCCAAGATTCATTGAAACACTGAACCTGATTACAAGCTCTTCCCTGGGTATGCATGGAGTGTGGGCTGGCCTGTGCAGGCAGCCTGAGGAGAGCTCTGCCCTGGCGCCTACACTGGCTTGACCCATCAGTTCTCAGTGGGCCTGACTGGGCCTCAGCTGTGGTTTTCATTTCCTATTTACTGTTAAAATAAGGCTTTGTGCTCTACAACTTGTTATCGTGGCCTTGGCTTGAATCAAACATAATTTATAAGGTCCTTTGGGTCTCTCAGAAGGGAAAGCTAGGGCCCCTCCTCACTTTCAGTTCCCCAGGGAATGGCCAGCATGTGTCCATATGAGCTCATCCCAGGCCTTGGTGTAGGCACTTCTCAGATTAAATGTCTGGCTGTTTCTAACCATGTGCGCAAAACTAAGGTCCAGTAGGGATTACTGAGTTTATCTGAAACACAAATAAGGAGCCCTGAGCTCCATGTGCAGCTGGAGGTGGGAAGACTTGACTATCTCAGTGCAGACAGTACCTGACCAACTACTTGAACTAAAGCCCAGCCCTGGATTTGGGCAGTCAGCCTCCCTGAAGGTTCACAGACTAACACAGGGTCCCTGTCTAGCAGCAGCCTTCTCCTCTGTTAGTGCTGGCCATCCACAGCAGTTCATTCCAGGGGTATCCTTGCACTCTTCAGATGGCTGTTGGGCTCCTGTGCTTCTTGCCAATCAGCAGATCAAAATAATTTTTTCTGTGACTTAATGAATCAGCTGTTTTGCAGCAGCTACAGCTGGAGCTGCAAATACCATCCCCACCATCTTCTTCCTGAGCCTCAGGCAAATGCTGCTGCTGAGTGCTGTGGCCATCATGGCTTACTTAATAACTTTTGTATTTACCACATCTCTATAAAACTTTGAGAATTTTACTCTGCCTATACTCAGGAGAGAGTGGACACAGTGCTGCCTTTCTGCGATTACATATGGCGAGGTCATGTGCAGAGGTATGTCCTTGCTTGAGGACACATGGATAATTGGCAGGAGAACTGGAAATAGAGCCTTTAGGTTCAGAGTGCCTTGCTTTCTGAGTGAGAAGTAGCTCATTAGGACAAAAGGATAAACCTATATCCACCTCACTGAGAGAGACCCAAACAGTCTTGGTTTTCCCAGAGTCTGTGTTCCAGCCCTTTCCTGGCTGGTCACTGACTGGTCTGCACTCTCTTCCTGCAACTCTGAGAGCTCTGTTACCTGTTCTCTCCGGGGTCCAGCATTTATTTCTCTTTCCTTCACACAAATATGTGTGTGCTTGCTGCAGCAGACGCTGCCGTGTAGGTTCCGACTGTGCTGCCAAGGACTGGAAGAGGGTACAAGTAAGTAGGCCTCTCGTTAAAAGTGCCCGGTAATGCCCATATTTTCTTGATCTGTTTGAAAAGCTTCAGGATGATGTGAGGAGATGTTCCCCCAATGTCTCTTCCATGTGTGCACATTTAGCAATGAAAGCTGTGCATTGGGAAGACCTACCTGGAACAGAGTGTTTGGTCCCTGCAGCCTGGCAGGACTCAGAGGAGCAACAGGACTGAGGCTGCTCCAGAAGTGAATGCTAGACAGCAGTGGGCTGGGGGTCAGCAATAATCCACTGGGGGTCTGCAAGACAAAAAGCACCCCATCATGCACAGCTCAGAGTTAACAGCTCCATGCAGCACTCTCCACCCCTAAAGCCTTACACATCATCTACTGGCTCTGTTTCCCAGTGAATTCAGACATACAGCATGGTCAGCAGCAGCTGCCCATCCAGCCCTGCATCCTGGCCCCACAGTGGTCAGTACTGGATACTTGCACATTTAATATTCTTTCATATGTAAATTGATTTAATTTCTATTTGCTTAACAAGATGCACAGTTACTGTTTATTTGAACCGCACTCATGCATTGTAACATACAGAATAATACCATGGTGCCTGCCACCATCACCTAGTCTCCTTCAGAATCAGTTTTTGCCTTTTGAAGGGCAGCAATTCCTTGACCTGACTGCAGCTTTTGAAGCATTACTGCAATCATGCGTGGAGCTGAAAGAATCACTGCTGGCCTTGGACGTTTAGTCCCCTGATGGCACCTCTTCATAATGGAAGAGGCTTCAAGAAGCATGCTTCAAGAATGCATGGGCTGAGCAGGGAGAGGCAGGTGTATGGGCTGGGTGCCCAGGGGGACACAGAGAGCACAGCTAGTTGTTTGAAAAGAACCAAAATGGCAAGAACTTAGAATCCAAGGCTTTTCCCAACTCAGAGGTGCCTCCTTCCAGTGCCATGATGCACAAGAATTGCTGGGATTGCCCTCAGCATTCTTAAAGCACAACTGGAGGGGAGGTAAGAGTTGGAACACATGCAAATCTTCATTTCAATGAAGAATTACGTGAATTATTCTGTATTCAGAATAACTTTCATCATGCCAAAAAAGAACATGTGACAGTTTTGAAAAAAGTATATGGCATAATGAGTTAATCTCACCAGTAATCTTGATGCCAATTATCAAAATCAGTCCTATTTAGTAAAGCACTTAATGGAATTTGAGTACACACTTAGCAAGCAAACATGTGCTTTGCTGCGTAGAACAACTGCCTCGGTGCTCTTCTGAACTGGGCCATCCTTTTGTCCAGAGTTTAAAATATGTAAAGAGAAGATAGAAGATAGAGAGTATCTGCATCTCCCTGTAGTAACAGCAGGTCATGTATTCTGGTGCTCCCCACTGGGCCAGAACTACAAATTCCCACGTAGGGCAGTCGCAGCCAGGGTCTCCCTTACCAGCTGCTGACTCCAGGGCCCATGACACCCTGCTGCCTGCCAGCCCCGGCAGAGAGCAGGCTCACACAGGCACTGCCACAGCTCACGTGCATTTTGAGTATCACAGACTTCATTCGCCAAGCAGTGCCTGAGGCATCAGCTGCGGTGTTTGGGGCTCTGTGCAGATACACAGAACACAGACCTGCTGTGACATGCTTGCACTGCAGTTCACAACAAGGTCAAACAGTTTGGCACCAGCAGAAGAGATGGGAAAGACAAGGAGCAGCAAACATTAAAGTTATCCTGGTGATTCTGAAAGGCTGTTTAATACAAAGACCTTGGCTGCTCTTGAATGGTTTTGCTAAGGAATCTCAGAAGAAGTGAGGTTTGTGGAGAAATGTGCAGGGAAAGGACCCTGCCACCTTCCTTGTGCTGAAGAAGGTGGATCAGAAACATGAAACCCCATGGAAGAAACCACAGTTATGTCCCAAGGAGTAATAAACCCATGGTATCACTGGGAAAGCAAAAAATGTTGATGCAGTAAATCAGCAGGTCACAGGAGTACCAGTCAGGGCTGGGATATATCTGCATGACAACAAAAGGAGCAAAGAGTGGATGGAGGCCTGGCAGGGAGAAGACCTCAGTCTTGATCTCAGTAAGTGACAGCTCTTGTCAAAAAAACCCAAAAAAAAACCAAAAAAAAAAAAAAAAAACAAAAAAAACCCAAAACACTTGACAAGCAGGCACTTGTCAAAAGTCCTTTACAAAACACTCTCTTCCCAGGACCATGTTGCTTTCATGGAGAAAGAAATCAGCAGCACCAGTGAGAGCCCCTTTCATGTGCTGCATTTCAAGCTGATGCTCCATTGGCAGGCGGCTACCGATGGAGATTTTTGAGGCTGACAACACACTGAATTAGGTCAGGATAAATACTCAGATCTACTTACAGAAGAGCCTACTAACCTTAAAACCAAAGATGTAATCAGCAAGAGCCAACAACACTCAACTAAGGACACAGTACTGTGCCAGCTGTACTAAGAACTCCAGTGAGCAGCCTCCATTCTTTATTTTTTCTTTAAGAAGCTGCAGATATCCAGAAATGAAAGTGCAGTTCTTGAGGGGGTCTTTTGAAAATAATGAGGAAAATTTGGAGGTGTTTATTCCTATCTAGATACAGCCAGAGCAAGTCTTCAGAGAGACCTGAAACTGAGCTGCCCTCCGTTCATCTCTGCTAGCATGACTAACAACAGTGCTAAGCAAAAGCTCACGTCCTTTGATGAGCAGAGCACTAACATCTGCAAGTTCTGCCAGAACCAAGAGCCAGCCAAAGCAAGCCTCCAAATCTGTTTAATATTTAGTGTAAAAAGAGCACAGGGCCTCCCAGGCTTGTTCTCAGTATTGCCATCAGCCAAGCATCAAAACCACCAGAGGAAACCTAAGTGTAAACAACACCACAGGACAGGCTATCCCTAAATTACATGCGGAAATTGATGTGTCACTTCATTTTCTGCCTGCATGCAGCTGTACATCTGGTCTTAGATGTGGAACCCATTGGGAAGTTCCTACTTTAAAAATGTCATTATAATCTAAGCACAGGAACAGTTTAAATAGAAATCATTCATTGCACAGGATTATGTTAAGCAATGATGCTCATGGCTCCTGACTTCCGTGACAATGTGTGTAAGCACAATCTTGTCACTTCCAGCTGTTAGATAACAGGAAGTGCTGTCACACATACATTTCTGTTCTGAAATTGATTGTGTGTATCATGTGGCCTTTCACAGCATTCCACCTGACAGTATTCCTCATGACCAGCAGGTACAGTGGAAAGCCATTTGAAATACCCTCTCAGGCAGCAGGACCTTCTCAGAACCTACATCACTCCTGCAGCAGACATTCTGTTCTGCACCTGCCCATGGCAGCAGGTGTTTCACACTGGGATCTGATAAATCAGAGACCATTTGAGATATGATGCATGTTCTTCCTTGGATAATGGGATGAACAGCAGATTTCCAGTCTAAATTATGGTTTTAGTTATTCTGCATTGTGATATTACAGTTATCTGAATACAGCTGTTACGTAATTTTCAGTTTATATTCACTAGGACAAGCGTTTAGGATGCAGGGTGCTTCTTATCCACACTAGAAAAAGGAGGCTAAAGGAGAGGATAAAAGCTATGTTGCTGTATAGCCAAAAGTTTAAATAATTAGACCCAGAAACTATCCTACACAGATGCCATATGCCTCTTCTGTGATAGGACAACCTATCACAGAAAAAGGTTTGTGATGGCTTTAAGTTGGGTAACACTCATCCCAGCCTTAGCTATCCTTCCTGCTAAAGGAGTGCCACAATCCTCAACATAATTCCCTTCTACATCTTTCAGGGCAGTAAGTACACCAGTTTATAGATGAATGGGAAAGTTAAATATTCAAAGAAATAATTACAAAATGAGGAAACAAATCTCTGTTCATCCTGTGGTTTGGAGCAGCAGCAGATTAAAGTGGGTTTGAAACAACTCACACCGTTATTGTGTCTGGTTGGCATCTGATGTGATTTGCTCCCAACAAACAAAATACTGTGGTTATACCACAGTTAGAGGTTATACGTTTGTCAATGCATCTCAGTTTTGGTTTGCCACACTTCTGTTCTTCCTGTCAAACATAACTTCACTTAAAGGCTTTATGATGTCAAAAATGTCAAAAATGACAGGTGTCAGCCCACAACTCCTCTTTCTTGGTGACACACTTTTGTATCTCAGTGGCTTACAGGTGTGCCTGAGCTGCACAAACTCGCTCTGCAGCCAGCTGAAAAGCTCAGAAGAGCAAGTGCTGTGCTGGCTGAGAGCACTTGCCAACATTCATTTCTGCCAGGGCCTTTGTGCCATGCAGGCACACAATGCTGCCTGCATCAAACACCTCCAACAACTTCCAACAGGGAAGAGGTGACAGGATTCTGGATACCATGTGTGTCCTAGACAGTCTGAAGTGAGTGGGAGCTTGTAATACACCTTTGTACGTATTTATTTACTGTCCGGTTTGCTACATTCAATGCTAATATTTGCATCAACTGCTATTTCAAGGCTGGGGATCTTGGGGGATATTCCACATTGGGATGATTTTACTCTTGGACTTTTTTTTGTCTAATTCTGAGGTGGTATTGTGAGACAAAACTCACCAATGAACATACATAGTCATATCTATATGATTTTCCTCTTCTGCTCTGAACTCCTAGGGTTTTTTTCACAGACTTGCTTGAAAATGAGAACTTGCTGTCGACATTACCACAAATATGTTATTAAAAAGAACAAAATAACCTTCTGGTTATTCACTAGGTCTGTGCTGAAGGGAGGCTCTGGCAAGTACTCTGTGGATCTGTACAACTTTGGAAATTTAAACTGACTTCAGAGCCTGTCTTAGGAATCACTTAATTTGCTCTGCATTCAAAAATTAACAAAAAGGTCACACTGTTTGAATGGATGCAACATCTAGTAGAGAAATCCCACATGCTCAAGTTGTGACCTACAAAACCCCTTTGGTTTTCTTTTTTGCTTTTTCCTGCTTGTTTTGTAGATCTGGAGGCTGGTTTGAACTGATAAACAATTCACTAATGGCTGCCCATCTCCTTATCCTTCCAGGCAGTCTGCAAACAGCTACGGCTTTTCCCACACTCAATTAGGAACAAACCCCAGGAGAAACCTACTTTCCACCCCTTGTTCAGAGCACTGCTGTGTTTCCCTCTTTCCCATGTGTTGGGGTTTTGTTCCCATCAGGTGGTGACAGACCCATAGATCTAACACTCTTGGCCACAAGGAGGGAATACCTGGAGACAGGCAGGTCTTACCTGTGCAGTGAAGAAAGCTGGAGTCAGGGATCCTGAAGGAAGCGCAGGGCTGTTGAGGGCGATGGAACCGATGTCAGTGCTGGAGAGAATCATAGGTGGGGCAGAGATTTCCAAGCCTTTGGGTTTTTTAGCCTTTGGGGGAAGAGATGGGGATTTGGCCTTGGAGCCTGAGGAGAGGTTCAGAGGCTCAAGGGAATCTGAGTCGTGGCAACTGGACTCAAGGAAGAAGCTCCTGTGTTCTGTAGGGAGGGGTGAGGTGGGAGACAGAGATGGTGACCTGGAAGAGGATGATGATGGAGATGAAATGCTGGCACTGTTGGGTAGCATTAAGGAAGATATTTTAGCTGATACTGAAGAGTTGAGGAAAGCAGAGGCAGCTGCTGTTTCAGAAGTAGAAGGCAACGACACCATGGGCCTTGTAACTTGTTTGTCTGTTTTGTTTGTCACAAATCTGATAACAGTCCGGACTTCTTCAACTGGTGTGTTTCCTTCTGACTTCTCCTCCAGTTTTTCTGTTTTGATTGTCTTGTAAGGGTCTGGCTGGTTCTGTAGAGAGTTGATAGTGAAAGAGGAGTACAGGCCAGAGTGGATATATTCATTACGGCTTGTGCTTTTCAGTGCTGACAAGCTGTGCTTGTGCTGATCCCTGCTCTCCGAAGGCATCTTACAGTCGCTGTCCTGCAGCAAAAGGCTCTCTCTGCTGATTTCCACAGCATGTGGATCCATTTTTAAAATCTCAGGAAAGGAGACAAACTTGTATACAAATTTTTGTCCGATTACTTTCTTTATGATGTTCTGCAAATACAAAGAAGGTGCTAGAAAGATCAGCATTTCAGAGGCAACCAGTACTGTAAACACAAGGGCAGGAGGCAGTCCTCCCTTGTGAAGCTAAGCAGGTCATTTTGCAGGGCTCCAAATGCTGATCACCCTTGACTTACTCCAGTACCTCTTTCTGCTCAGCCAGGGAGTCCACTCCCAGCTCCTCATGGTTTCCAACAAAATCACCATCATTAGGTGACAAAGACCTACTGGTGGCCTGTTTTACTTCTGCTTCCTCTGAAGCAGCTTGGGAATATTTTCTTTCCAGTAAAAGCAATTCTGCTGCCTTTGTGGATTCAAGCCATGCCACCACTTGCATTCTGCAATAAAGGCAAACTCTTTCATTTATGCCTCCTAAAACTGACACCAACTGCCCTGAGGATGAAGTACTCTCAGAATGTCTGCAAGGGACAAAACCACCTCAGCCTCCTGGCCCCAGTTATTTACCCTCTGTTCCTTACCACATAAGGAAAGGATTGAGCTAAACTGACTGTCTTTCTGTCAATGATCATGAACTTATGTCTGCAAAAATGCAACCCCTTGCATGTGCTGGAAAAGTACTTATGTCCTGTGGTATCCCCTGCACTACCTCCAGGCCTGCATTAGGCTCCGGATGCTCACTGGTGCAGGCAGAAGGTTTTCATCAGTCTAAGCTAACTATGGAAATTAATTACTGAAAAAATCCCAAACTTTTTAAAGGTTTGTAGAGCCATGTATTTTTTTCTTAAAGTGTCCCTTTGTGGAAAGAACTGATTCCTTTTGAGACTTTTTATGAGCATCCTTTTTCTAGTCCTAGCTCTCCTCCTGCAAACCCAGGCTGGCTGCCTGCTCTAACACAAAGCCCGACATCCCCAAGGATATGTGAGCATATCCTTGTGTGCCACAAAGGCACTTTATGGCACAGGCCTGGCCTAGGGACTGGAATATTTACCACCCTAAGCCAAGATTTCCATGCTAATTTCTCTCTCCTTGAAGCCCCTGGTGGAGAGTTTAAATTGCCTCTGAAAAACCCTTTCCAAGAGGCTTCCCTTTAGTCCAGCACATCTGCTGCACCTCCAGCTGCTATTCTGCAGACATCTGCTTTGCTGTACATATGGGAGTGTAAATATTTACAAATTTCCTAAAAATCTAATTGGTTTTTCGTTCTACCACAGCTTCTGACACCAATAGTGGAAACATTTGTTAAACTAAATGAAAATTTTAAAAAAATTAAGGAAAAGGAAAAGAAACATCATCTCTCTCTATGTATGGACAATATGTAGGGCTGGGTGCTTGTAGTGCCTGCACTACACCTTGTTCAGTCACAAAAGCAAGGATCCTTTTGTGAAAGAATCTGCACTTGGGTATCAGAACCTCTTCTGTCTTTCAGCTGAGCTACTGCACTCTGTAATTCATCTGTTTGAATGTCCTGGCATTTCATTCAGGCACCTTCTTGAATACAAAACTAACCCTACAAAGAACCCAGGGATGCAGCTTTGCATCACAGGTCAGGAGCTGTGTCACAAATAGAAGATGTTGTTTCCCAAATTGATAACGGGGATCTGTAGCAAAGAGAAGAATTAAATTCAGCAAGCTCAGACTAAAGGCACAAAAAAGCTGCCCTCTTCCATGCTGAACTGTACACACATCTACCCACCTAGCAGATGCTGCAGTGTCTTTTTTTGCCCTCCAAAGGTTCAGGACATATAGTTAGCCCACAGAATCTCAATCTGCATGATCTTTAATTCCCATGGCTTTGGGCTTGGCCTAGATTTTTATTCACTGCTAATTAGATGCAACACTGGATGAATGCACTTCTTCTGCACTCTCAGTATTGCATTCTTTTTCCAAAAAGCAAAACCTCCAAACTACTCACAAATGAAAAAAACCATCCCAACCAGATTTTTGTTTTCTTTCTTTAATATATATATACTAATTTAAAATAATGCCTCCCCTCTGCTCCTGGCAGCTTTGAGTTATTGTAACATCAAGCACTAGCAACTGAGATCCTCCTTGGAAAATGTGACTCTCAGCGGAACAAGATTAACTGTATTTAAGGGTTGCACTTTAACACTGACGCAGGCTTGAAATGGGGGAACATTGCTATAAAAAGCAACTGAACAGGCTGGTGAGTTTATACTTCCTTTGTTATTATTAAATATAGTTATATTTTAAGAACATTGCAGTGCTGCTCCTCCGACTCTGCCAGCCTGCAGCAAAGGCCCACTTAGCGATGGCTGGAGATGAAAAGATTCAAGTGCAGATCCCTCAAGCACTTTTCAGGTTTCTCTTAAATGTGTAGCCTGAGGAAATCTCCACCAGCATGCAAGAGAAAATAAGGACATAAATTAATTGCCTTGGAAAGGCACCGACTTTTCTATATTTTTTGACAAATAATTGAAGGTAAAAAGCAGCATATTTTTACCATCACATCAGTGATCTGTCAGAATCATTCTGAGCTATGATAGCTCAAACAGAAGACAGTGACGGGCACCACAACAAGCAGTTTGAAAGGGCAAAGAATGCATCTGCAGGAAGACTAGACCACTTGCTTGGTAGCAGGACAGTAAGTGTATGTGAACATTTAGCCCTATTTTATTGCTGTTGTTTGAATTTCCTAGGTAAATTCCCTCACGAACAGGCTTGCAATGAGTGCTAGTGGCTGCTGGCCAGGGCTGCAGGGAGCCAACAAAGGACTGCTGGGTCCATGCAGCTGCTGCAGAGAAGAAATGAGCAACTAGGACAAGAGCAGGGGCTCCAGTCCAACAGCTTAAAAAAAAAAAAAATCTTATCAATAGACAGCACTCTGGCACTGGGAGAGAGGGCAGGCAGTAGGGAATGCCCCTCTTCTGTTGGCTTCTTGACTCACTTGAACACTTTACACTTTCCCTCCTCTGCCCCCAGTGTACAAAACAGTGACTACAGCAAACGCGACCACCCCACCCTGTTGAGAAGTGCTTAGAAAGCTGCTGATGCGAGCTGGGCAGAGCACTGCCTGCTGCCTGCTCCAGCACATCAGCCATGTTAGGGAGCTCAGGCTTATTCACACCCCAGCACTTCAGGAACTCGCTTTATGAACCCTCCAAAACCAGCCTCACCCGAGAGCTCTGAATCACCAGCTGCAGGGATGGGTCTCCTCTGCCCCTGTCCTTCTCCACAGAGCAGCTGGCTGAGCTGGATGCCAAAGGCTCAGTGGACTGGTTCCCCTGCAGCTTAAACTAGACTATACTACAGCAGGGTCGTGTCAACTATGCATATGCACTACTGAAATCTTATCATGTGTTTGTGTTTTGTTTTCATCAGCTCTGACTCCTACTCCCTGTTTGAGCCATTTAGAGCAAATGTGTAACTATACTACCAGCGTGACAGAAGGACTTTAGTGGCTTGGCCCAAACCTGTTAGCTAGCAAGTTTGCTGGCTGCAGGAGCCACTTGGGAGACTGAGCTGAGAAGAGGGATCCACTTCCTAGTTGAACTTCAAACTAATGAGGGACCTCAGGAGCAGGAAGACCATTTTCCCCTCCTCCCAGGAAGTGACCTATAATTAGGATGCCTGAGATCACAAAATTTATGACAGAGCAGGATGAACTTGTCTGTAGGTACTAAGCATCCCTGGTCAGGAAAGAAGAAAGATCAGAGCTGTAGCTGCTGCTCTTAAGTCCCACTTGGACGTGTTGGAAGTTCCCTGGCTCCAAGAGTCCTGAGGGGTGCAACACGTGTTAAAACACAGGCTACGAATTCCTCACAGAACTGTACCCAGGCTGCTTCCAGCTATTGGGACCCCTACCCAGACAGAGGGCTGCTCACACTCCAGTGTCTGAAGTACATATGCTGGCAGGAGGTACCTGTGGCAGGATAGTTTGCTCTGAAAAATGGGGGTGTGTCCACATCAGCATGTGCAGGCAGGCAGATTCTGCTAACATCACAGATTATGGAGGTATGCTTATTATACTGGGTGTGTAGAAGCCAGATTTTGTAAAATTTTTGATGCAGGCACAGGTGCTACTACATTGTGCACCTCTACTGACCTTTGGAAGACCAAGGTTCTCATTTAGCTGGATTTCAGTCTTTCCTCACTCACCTCCACTCATCTGGAAGACAAAGGTTATTTCTCTGGCTGGCACCTATGACCAGGTTCTCTGCTCTCTCTACTGCAGTTCACTGGACATCCCTTTCCTCTCACATCAAACATGAAATATTTTATGTCTCTTTTTGAGGCAGGTGTTCTTGGTTTTTCTCCTCTACCCATCACCTCTTACTGAGTATCAAATTCTTTACTCCCATCTTTCCATACGGATATCACTATATAACCATTTATGCCAGTTCAGCCAAGCACTTTCTTGACTTCCACAAATCACTTTTGGATGAAGCTCCTCCCAGTTTTCTATAAAGGTACTTTCTAATGCTCCTTAAAGTATTTCCTTGTAACACCTCTTACCTGCACCACTACAAAATGTCTGGTTGGTACTCCAGCACAATCGCACTGCTATTGTTTCATTGTAGGATTCTATTTCCCCTGAGGTATCTTAAGAGAAGACCTTGCCAAAAGCAAAATAATAGTTTTCATTATCACTTTATGCCCTGAAGGTCTGTAAGCACCCAAGCAAAGGACCCTTGCCCAAAACAATTCTTCCATGCTGCCACCTACACTTGGACATTAAAAGCAGGAACCAGTAACCAGGTTACCAGGTTTGACCTGTTATGGGAGGGGAGTGAATGCACTGGAACCTCTGAATCCTGAGAGCACCTGAGAAGCCCTGTCCCCCACACTGCAATAAGCACAAAGCAGCCCATATTATTTTAGTACCACTGCCAAGCCATCTAAACAAGTGGGCAGCCATTAACTGAACCTAAAACTGAAACAGACTGAATAGCACTCACTGAGTAAAGCCTGGGCTCACATACTGTTCAGAGAGGATGCAAAAATACTGAATAGCTGCTCATTACAACAGAATGTGACTGTGTAATTAAAGATGCAGCATAACTCATGCAAACATTAGGGTTATCCAGGGAACTTTGACTCTTGTATTTCCTAACTTCTGAGGACTTGACTTCCACAATTGCTACATCCTATTAATGTCAGGATCTGCATGTAATTTCCTGGATTCACTCTCCTTTCCTCAAAAATAAAAACCCTCATGGGAAAACTCACTAGCTTCTCTCTTGTGGTGTCATCTTGAAATATTCACAGGGACTTTAAGTAGTCTTGAAACCCCTGGTGACTTCCAAAAGATATGTTCCATTACAGCTACCAGAAAAACAAAATAACTGGGCAACTTGAGGAAAAAAAGGAAACTTATTAACCCTACTTTTAAAGGTATTTTACTTCAAGCTGAAGTGCTCTCTGTGGGAATAGTGCCAAAGCATTTCCTTGCCTGAAATCATTACAAGAGATTTCAGACCGGCAGAAGTGTGTGACAGGATGGACACAAGCTGTAGGTAGAGTGCAGGATGCCTTTCCTCAGTGCTATCTGTGCTGCTGCTCTGTTGAGGCAATAGGGGAAATGCATTAAATAAAAATAAGAGTGGGGGGGGAGGGGGAGGAATTTGGGGAACAAATGAAACAGGAAATGGGGTCTTCAGATTATCTACAAACCTTTAGCATCTATAATCATGGTAGCAAATTACAATCAAGACATGCCATACTCTACATTTCCTGGGGTGCTTTTTATGTGAATTTAACATAAATCTAGCCATCAGCCTCAGCAGCACATCATGCTCACTTTCAAAGCCAGGCTAAGGAACTTGTCCTAATTGTGTTATTTTTCTCCAGTACTGGAATTAATTTACTTTTAAGTTCAGATGAATCAGATGATGAATTTTAACAAGTTAGTGTTTCCCCCAAGCAAAAGGCAGAGCTCATAAACCCCCATTTATCCAGCAATCAGGTTTTATTTCTCCATGGTGAATAATTTCAAAGATAGACCATGAAACATTAGTTCAGTGTCAGCTGTATGCAGTAAGAGCAGAGGCCAGTCCAAGAAAGGAAGGTCCAGCCCATGTGCTACCATAATTTCTAAAAAATCACTGACCCCTGTCTCAAACTCATATGCTGCCAGATCACTTAGGTTATAGGTAGAGAAATTCCTGTCATTAATTCCACAATGCAAATGAAGTCTTGTCCAGAGTTCTGCCTCATCTTTCCTGCTGCCACTCCCCCATCTGCAGCTCAGCGTTTGTCCCATTTGTTCAGTGTGCATCCCATTTGCCCCAACACCCCCAGCTGCCAAGACATCCATCACTGCACACAAGTAGGGAGAGGACAAGGATCTTAGAAGGCTCCTTAAGGCTACCTCAGCTCTTTCACCTCCCCAGTCCTTCCCCCTTTGTTCTGCAGGAGGGAAGGAAGAGTGTTAAGGGGAGCCTTTCCTCCCCTTCTTGACTTCTTCCTTTCTGTGCTATGCAGTATAGACTGAACTGAAGGCAGAGAAAGCATTTAGGACTGAACCCACTGCCAGTCTACAAGGATTCAAAATCTGCTATCTTATGCCATTATCTCTCACACTTTAAAACCTGCAGCAGGTTGCTCTGTCCCTTTGCACTCTCCCAATAATCCACGTTTCTCCACTGTCTGGGAACCTACAGGACACAAAACACTATACTCACAGAGTGAGAAGCTCCCACTCTTTTCTTCTAAAGGAGTTACTCTTTCAATTTAAATAGGAATAGCCACAGGTCTGAGTGGGGGTGCAAACCCTGATTGCAATACACGGTGAAGAAAGAACTTGCTCTTCTTTCCATCTAGGAGCTCCAACCTCCATTGGACTGCAGAACGCCTGAAAAAATGGCCAAAATCTTTGTGCCACACTTAGGTAAAACTGTCAGACAGAAGACCATCTCTACAAAGAGCAAGCAGCCACCTCAGCCACAGCCCCGGTGAAGAAATTGTACAGCTACTCTGGCAGATGATACTTGAGACACAACAGATGACAAAGGGGTGTGTGTGTACTGAAGCAGGGGAACCGAAAACAGAACTGGGGTTAAAAAAAAAGGTTAAGGGATAAAAGAGAGTCTGAGGTAAGGAGCCATTATATTCCATTACATCAAAGAGATCAGAGAGATCTCAAAGCACAAGTGCTACAAACATCTTGTTCCTTGTTTTTAAGCAATGTCTGTTCTGTCATTAACTACATATTTGGGCTCTGCCTGGCTGTGCTGCTCATGCACCAGCAGGCACTCTGTCTCCATTGATCCCAGTCAAGTTTATAACCAGAGGGGTTGGAGTCATATAATGAAGCAAGCTTCCCCATGCTGAGCAGAAGCCTTTTAGCACTTAGTGAAGGGGATTCATCACACCAACTGCTCGGAACAGCCACTGCACTGTCCTCGCCAAATCCTTTTGTGCCTTCTCAGTCAGGCCACCTTGGAAACATGTGAAGTGGGAAAATCTGACTTCTAGTGGACAAAACACTTAACAGCTCTAAATCTGAAACTAAAAAATTCTTTCAGGAGAAGGAGTCCTTGTGAGTCATGAAAAGTCTGATCATCAAATTGTTCATTGTTAATTTGCAGTGAATGTGTTTTTTGATCGTGGTGTTAGATTGACGGCATAGAACTCAGCCCCACTGTGCCCTGCAAGAATTACTGCACTACAAATAATACATGACAACAGTACTTTAAGGTCAGTCCAGAAAAAACATCTACTCTCTTCTGCCTTGTGCAGGCAGCAAACATGCCCTAACTGCTGAATACTGTCATTACTCACTGTATAATCCCATCTCACCCCCTTTTCTGAAAATCAAGATGAGAACAGGGTATTAAGCATGGCTATGAAGTTTTCCTTTTTAATATATAAAATATGTAACAGTCTTTGTTATTAATATTTAATCTTAAAGAATATAGGAAATAGTAAAACCTAATAACTTGGAATTTAGATAGTTTATTGAAAAATATCAATTTAAAGAGAGCTAATCCTGAAAAGATTTAATATCGATTAGTAAAAACAATATAATATTCATCCAAAAAAGGGTGCAGAAACAATTTGGAAACTCCTTGAATTTACTGGAGTCTAAAATTGAGAAATGTGAATATGCAAGATTTGTGTTCTACAATATTTGTGTATTTGTGTTCTACGATCTTTTCTTTCTAGTATCTTGACTAGTTAGAGGAACTTTTGAATAGCTTCCACACAGAGGAGAAATATTAACTGGTATCATTTCTATTTTATTAGTCTGCATGAGAATAACAAAATTTACCTTGTCATAATAGTATCTGAGCGCTCGGCTCAGCTTGTCATAATTCATATTAGTTTTGTTTTTTCTGAGTCCCCACAGCTTAGCCACTTCTTCTGCCTTGAGTAGCTTGAATTCGCCATCATTAGACGTCCAGCAAATGAGGTGCTCGTGTTTCTGGTCTAGCAGCAACTGCAAAAGGAACTGCCACAGTGTGATTGCACTCTCCATACCTACAAAGGACAAAGGAGAGCAACAGTGTGAAAAACATTTGGGAGCAGGTGTTCCACCCAACGCTCATTTCAGTAATAAGCTCTGTGCAGGAGTCATCCTACGTAATTGAGAAAAGGAAGCTACCACACCATTTACAACCAAACAAGCACAAGACCTACAGGTCTTCCACTGCTTTTTCAGTATTTTTCCCACTGCTGTTTCCTGAAGGACACACAAAATAGAGGAAGTATTTAGAAAAGCACTGCCCACATAGTTCACATTGTACGAGGTCACCACCAGTTGGCGTCTTCCATTCAGTGTAAGCAATCACTCTTCAAAGGAACACATAAGGGCGGGGAAAGGACTTATATAACTATCCACTGAAATGATATTAAAATCCTGCTGTTTACTGCTGTTTTTCCCAGGAGGATTATACTGGACTTGTTTGGATATGTCACTGTGAAAAAGGGGAGGGACGAGGGAAGACCAGAGCAATTGCCTTCGATTAGAGGACCAGAAGCCACATCCCTTCCCCCTCCCACCACCATACAGCCTTTGCCTATTTTGTTTTTTCCAGGACCTGAAACTACTCTTGCTGTTTCTGCCTGTCAATTCAAATAGTTCAAAAGATATTCTTTATTTTTTAGAAAAGCTGGAAGTTCAGTACATTTAAGCACAGTAAAGTATGTTTGTAATGATGTTTACCCTGAACTCTCTTTTCTTTCATTATCATACGTACTACTGAGAATTAGGAATATTTTTAACAGTGCCTGAGTCTCACATCTGAGGTTGTTTGAATTTTTTTTCTCTGCTAAAGGTTGTTTGAATATCTTTTTCCTCTGCTAACTGCCTGTGCTACTGAGCCCTCCCTAGAACAAACCATTTGTTCAGGCACTGCAATAAAAGGATAAACTAAAGGCTGGCTATATTCTAACTCAGCACAGGTATATACACAGCTTAAAAATTGGGAGCATTATCACTGCTAAAAACTTATCATTTTCATGAAGATGCAGCTAAAGTTGACCTTTTAAACTACAGACTCAGAAAATGAAATTTTCACCACTTTCAAAACATTCCAGCCTTATCATGTTAACACTGGATCAAATTATTTTTTTCTTGGCCTCTTCTTATTCTTAACTTGGGTATGTTATGTCACACAGATTTATTGCTGGTATTGATTAATTGACTATGGTGCTAATGGGGCTAATTATTACCTGACTTACCTCTCTGCATGAAACAATGGATATTTTTGTCTTTATCTAGACAAGCTGACGATTTTTAGCGCCCTTGTTAATTTTGTTTCCCAATATATTGTTGTTTGTGCCCTAACAGATGACACGGAGAGAAAGCCAGGCTTGCTGCCTGACGCTTCCCTGGATGTGCGTACCACAAGAGGGCACAAGACTTCCAGCTATCCACGGCAGGGAACGAACGGAACAGCAGAAGGCTGCGGGAACAGCTGCCTCTTCAGGTCTGCCCCAGCATGAAGGAAATCACCGTGCATAAGGTTCACGAGTATAAAGAAAAATAAATTGCACGAGCTTCACTAGTGTAAAGCAACTTAATGCTACTAGAGAACACTGTCAACAGTTTTACGGAAAAACAGGGTTTGGAACTATGTTTTGGTCCAAATAATTTCTAAGTACACTGGCCAAACAAGGGTCGGCAGAATTAATGATGGTTCTACTATCTCTTCAAAATCTTAATTTCTCTAATTAACTGAGAGTCCCGTCTGAATGACAAAGACAAAACCACTGATGCCCAGCTGAGTGATACCATAACGACGCAGCGCTTTCAAAGGTCCATTTGAGGTTCCTAGGACTGTTAGGGATCCTGGGAACAGAACTGCCCATATGGATGGTTGAGCACTTTCAAAGGTTTGCATTTACTTCATTGCATTTTGATACAAATCCTTTCCCACACAGCATAAGGCAAGAAAAAGATTCATAGCTAGAATTAAATATACCTGACAGTTACTCACTTTACAGCCTTTAAAAGTTCCTTTAAACTACATCCTCTGTGCAGGTATTAGCATCTTTAACAGATTATTTATCTATAACTTCATAGATAATAAAGTGTCCCTATTAATCTGGTATAATAAATATACAGATACACATCATACATATATATATATACACTTTCTAATACTTCTAAGTTTTGCAATTTACTTTGCTAAAAAGGCATATTTATATACAATCATATTCCTCTTAAATAATCCTATTTTCTGTATATCACATATTTTGCAGCCATACCCTGCATAATTTCAACTTGCATCATACAACTCTTCCTAACAAGAAATCACAAACAGAACTTTTGTTGCTCTGGAAAATTTTAAGTAACTTGTAAATACCTTGCTTCAAAATTGTACTAAAATGTGTCCCATGCTACAAAGACCTGTAAGGAGAACTTCAGCTGAGGAAAGTAAAGATGGATGAGAATTGTAGAAGTACCAATACAAACTTCACCACCATTACCATCACCCAAAACAGTGTAATACCTCAGAGACACAATTCTCTCATCCAGATCTTAAACTACAAGATCAGCAATTGTAACTCTTCAGAGAGGTTAGGTGGAACTGAACTAAAAGTGAAGAACATTTTGCTGCCGCCTGCTCCATCCCCATTCACCTCTGCCCATGAACACTCACAGGGTAATCTCCAGCTAACTTTGTACTACACTTTCCATTATGAACCTGTTTTCGGATGCTTATCATCTGTAAAATGTAAACAGTTTTGGATTCCATTTTATCTACTGAGTGTGGTGTTCATGGCGACTCAGCCATAGGCATAATGTAAAATGCATGAACAGCACAAGCCTGGGCAAGAGAATCTGACAGGAATACTCACTCCACAAACGGTCCATGCCAGCGAGTAAGGAGAGGTGACTCCCATCAGGTTATTACATGAAAGGTTACTGCCACCTTTCTGGAAGTGGCTCAGTTATTCCAGCTGACATGCACGGATAATCTCTGGGGGTCACTTCAGGTGATGGATCCAGGGCAGATGGCTGTGCTGGGATTAGATTTAGGCAGCTCCTCACAACCCTGGCTTGCCTGACCATCAACTCTCCCAAGCGTGTGGCTCTGAACAGGCTTTATAAAGGACCTGTGTACCTCAGAATTCAGCGTCAATGTGCTCAGTTGGTACATGCATAAATCTTCTACTGGTATGACCCAAGTCTGCCCCTACAGAAATGAGATTAAAACAGCTCAATGCTGCATTGTGCTTCATCCCTCCATCTGCCACTGAGTTCCTGTATAAAGCTTCCCATATTGCTGGTACAGCAACTGTATGTATGATCCCTACATGAGGCAAATCATGCTAATTACCTTTTCAGCTGATCATTAATTGTATGGTCCTACTGTTCCAATCACCACACTTGAGGTGTTCAGGTCTGAGTTGCACTGAATATTCACAGCTGTAACTACCTATAACAGAACCCTTGTTCTAAGCATATATGGTTAAGTAAAATCTCAGATTCCTTGAATTTGGTAAACTGGTGTTAATCTCATTTCCATTCTGTAAAATGTGATTTGCAGGGGAATAGTTGTAGCAGGATGCTGTGCGTGGACTCCTCTCTGAGAAGGTGTTTGTAAAGCAAAGGGGTCCCTTCTGCACGCCCTGACTCAGTGGGAAGGCTTCTCTAATAAACTTTGTCTGAAGCTCCCATTCTGCCCATGGCAAATTCCCATTCTGCCCACAACAACAGTTAAAAATTTAAGATCCTACAGTGACAAGATTTTTTAACTGATACAAAATATTTAATTTCCAAACAGGCCAATAGAAGTATTAACCTGCCTTTCTCTGTGGGAACCATCTGGGGTTCCACAAGGCAATAACTGTCCCCTTGGGAGGACAGAATGGCCACAGAGTTTACTAGGGCTTAAACTTGTGACTCATTTGAGTGGTCAAGCAAGAGAATCGCGACAGTTGTACTGGATTTATTACAGGACATGTAATTCAACCAAAAATCTGGTACCTGTATTAGAAGTCATAATAAATTATGACTGTGAGGAGTGGGAGATCTTCAAGAAAACATTATATTTCATTTATGTATTTTCTAATTCTTTTGAATTTCTACTGACTCAAAGGGAATTCAGTGCCTTGCCTTACTTTGACAGAAAGGGTTGTTAGGATGCGGTCACTTCCTACAGTGACCACATTTCATTCAACTCTTTATTAATATTACATCGTAATAAAAACTATGCCTCTTACTTCTGTTCTCAGTACAAGATTTGAATGCAGGGCAATAAATAATACATGGAACCACATACTGAATTACATGGATTAGCAGAAAAAATAGTTTTAAAAAAACCCTTATCAATGAGTGTTTAAAAAACACTCATCAATTGGACAAAATGAGAAACAGAACCTATGTTAGAAACATATATCCTGTGTCATGGAGAGCCTTATCAAAATTCATATGGACAAAAGAGTCGATTTTTTTAATTCATTAACTCTGACATATCTGATTTTCCCATCTTACCATTTTTTAAATAATTATTCAATGCATTTGACAGTCAAAGATGCTTTCTAAGCCATGAAACAAAATTTGCTAGTTTGACCTGACCTAGATAGCCAAGTAATTTTACTTTGTGATCAGTTCCACTACCACTGATGCAAATAATCATGGGCATAGTTAGAAGGAATTTTACTTGGAAATGCTGTGTTAGACAGCAAAATCATATTTTGAAGACTGAGTTTTCTGAAAATCCATTTCTCTGGCAGCTGTGACATGGAACCACACTAACACCATCTGCATTAGCAATTTACATTCCTTGCAATGTGCTTCCCCCCATACAAACCCTTAGCAACTGCATGATCAGTGTGACGTAACATGCTCTCCACACACCAAATTTTAAGTTTAGGTCTGATGACAAAAGGTGGCAAATCAGAGTATCTGTGCTGATAATTCTGCTCCTATTTCAACCAAACTGAGGGACTAACAGAAATGCCTAAACTTGGAGCAGCAGCAGAGTCAACACCGTAAGATCTCCCTGAGGAGGATAATGGAAATGGACAGACATCCATAGGGCAAAGTGTCCCATCTGAGAGATGATGTTCCTGTAAAGGGGCTACCCAAATTTCTCACTTAGGCAAGGGACCTCCATGCCAAACACTCTCTCTCCCTTTAGTATTTGAAGACTGGCTTCAACCAGCATGAAAAAACACTATGAAAACATTATTCAAGTTACACTAGAAATAGTTAAGATGTGATAATATATGTGCTGATGAACTGCATAGGCTTTTTTTTTATTACCAAGAAAATACTTACGAAATTCCACGCGCTAAAATGGCAGTCAGTAAGTGGCATTAAAATACAAAAATACAGTTATTAATCTGCTGGTCAAAATAAAACAAATAAGCAAGGCATCTTAAATCCAAGCAGGAGAAAACCAGGAGGCTCAGAGACAAATCTAGCTAAGTAAAATCTCAGTATCGGAAAGATTTATGACATGAACTGTGAAATAAGCAGGATAGTCCTTGAAGCATTAAGTTTTGTAGGACTCTTGGATAGGAAAACCCAAATGAAAAAGGCAAAAAGCTGGAAAGCAGCTCTGTAGCAATCGAGGACTTCTGTAGAGCTCCTTAGCTTCCATACAACTATGTTACAGCTGTAACACAGCTCTGCTCTCCAAAGCAGTCCAGGTTTCCGACTTAGATTTTTTTCTCCATGTTAGCTCCCCTAGAGCCTTTCTAAAATAGAGATAAACTGCTGATCCTGGACAATCAACATGAACAAGTTCTGAAGGCTAAAACTAGGAATCCCTCCAGGCACTAGGATCAAAACCAGTCCCTTTTGCTTCAGAGGTCTGCAGAGGAACAACATCTGGGAGCCTGAGCTATAAACCAGGTCATGGGACTTGGGGCAGAGGAGGGACAGCTGAGTGGGGACAAACTGGCTGGGATGCCCAGAGGCTGAAAAAAACCAGCTGGAGATCAATTAAATCAGGAAGACATAAAAGGTGTTAGCCAGCATTAAGCCATATAGGTAGTCACAAAAAGATGGTGATCAGACATGTACATGAAAAGGATTAAGAGGCTGAGTCAGGACAGGGAAATTAATTTCCCTTAGCATATGAAAAAACTGCTGATTCCTTCTGTAGCCAAAGCAGCTGCAAAAGATTCAGCTCCTTTTTGTATGCCCCATCACAGCGGGCACACACCTCCACTTCCATTTCCCTTACAGGCACGTGTGTGCTTTTGCAAGCACACAGCATTTCTCAGTAACAGATGCCTTTTTTACCATTTCAACTACTCTGGAAAACGTGTGTACATTTTTTGTACGTCCATTTTCTGATTTTGTATCCTAATTCTGTCCGGCACATTTCTCTGAGCAGCGTGACGTGGGGCATTGTTAGTTTCTCATTCACGTTAGCATTGGGCTTCCTTTATTTCTGCAGGTTGCAGCCAGGAAACTGGAAAATGGGCCACAGGAAACCTGGCCTCCTACATCTGTCCCAGTTTGTAATAGCAGCTCTGGTTTTATTTTTCTAAGTGTCTCAGGTTCGTTTTAACCCTTGAGATGACTGCTGCAATACCATGTGCAAGAATGTGACTGTTTTGCCATTTTTTTTAACCACCATTTCTCAATACTAGAAATGGAGATTTTTACTTAATTAATTTTAAAGGCTATTAATACTTAGAAAATAAACAGTTATATGAGTTTTTTAAAAAACTCTTGTTGAAAATTACCAAAACAATTCCATATATAAATTTCATGCTATATAAAATATCAAAGAGTATATATAGCGAAAAATATGGAATAAGGCAGTGTCTATATACATCCTAAACATAGTTCTAAAGTGAATGTCCATATGAAATACTGAAGAGCTTATAAATCCTCTAGTACTATTTTTCTATTTCACATTTTAGTTTCCATAAAAAATTGAAGTACACTTGTTTTGCATTTAATTACAGAAGCAAGAGTGTCGATCAACAGAAGGAGCTTTCCTAAAATAATTAAAAAATCAGTCAGCCACAACATTTTTCACTGAAAATTCATCTGTGTAACTATGAGTATATCATGAGAGGTTAATGACAATTGCCAAATCTTCCCAAATGTTTGCTCAGAACTATTTGAAAGAAAAGGCTGAGTCAGTCCTAACACTTTATTTCTCAACAGAGATGCTTCAAGGGTGATAAATAGGATGTGGTTGCTGAGGAGTTAGTGATTCTGCCAGAAAGGAGGAAAAACAAATATCAATTTGTTTACTCAGAAAGTTTTCAAATATTCATCAAAGGAGATCTTACTGCTAATTTAATTGGGCTTGAAAAAATAAGCTCTCAACTACGTGTGTAAATATACCTTGTTTCATTTGATGCAGAACTTTCTCTGTTCAAGGTAATAAATCAAACTAGTGGTGCAATCCATACCCAGGACACTTTAGGGAACCAACTGTGTGTGTGATACAGAATGCTGGTAATTTTTCCACATCCAGAAACCAGGACACTTCCTGTCAGAGCATCCTCCAAGTCCTTCCATTGTGTTGAAACTGCAAAAACTTTCTAAATCAGGACTTCCTCCTATTATATTTTAGAGGCGTCTTTCTGGGAAATGCAGATTAAAGTGAAAAAAAAAAAAAAAAAAAAAAAAAAAAAAGGGAATTCCTGCAGCACCACCCAGTGGAAACATTAGAAAAAGCTACGGGGTGCCCCAGAGCACAAGTTCCGATTTACTGCAAAACTACAGTAATATTGCCACAAAACCAGACTGGTTTAAGGATGTGCCGAAAAAACACAGAGGGTTTTGCTGGCCGACGTACTTAAGAGAGTCGTACAAGGTATGACTACTCTGCTACTCCTGCGTAACAGTCATCTTTTTACTTTAAATTCTAATTGCAAAGATTATTTACAGTAAAAATTTACAAGGTCTCCTTCTCAAGCAAGAATACCCACTGTTATGACGCAGCACATAAAAGAAATAAACAGACTCCTGTGATTAAGAGCAACACAAAAGAGACAGCAGCACAATCTCGCAAAATATTAAGGGATAACATCGAGTTCCACTGCAGAGAAGAAAGCACTCACACATACGTCCAGTAATGCTTCAAGTAGATACGTTTGGTAATACAGTGTTTGCAGTTTTTAATTTTTTTACCTAAGTCAAAGAAAAGCAGAGGCAGATGTCCATGGGAAGAAAGTTCTGCAATCTCCAAACTAATACAACAAAGGACTGGTTGCCTGCCAAGCAGAGGTGTGATGACATTGCCTTTAGAACACAAGTGTTTTCACATTTTCTGTAAGGATGCAGTTCAAGAAAGAGTTTTAATCCCACTGGAGTAAAAGCCCTTAGCAGGAGGGAAAATGGCTAGTTGCTTCCCTGTGAAGGCTTAAAAAATAACCTGCTCAATTATTTCTAAAGCTAGCCATAAATAAAACTACATAAATCTGTAATGGCTCCAACCCTTCACCTTGGGACAGACATAAAATGAGTGCAGACTCCTCACACTGCTTTCTGTCTGCTCATGTGGTGCACATCTGTGGCATGCTGGCAACACGCTATGCTGCAATCTGAGGGACTCCTGCTTTCAAAGCCAGTCCTATATGTTTATTTTCCCCATATGACTTTCTCTTATATTTTTGTTGGCATCAGTAGGACGCAGATCATGATTACCTGACCGTCCTATATAAAACTTCTGATGTTCCCAAAGCTGAAGAGGGCAGAGGTTCCAACCTCCAGGAACAGTGGCTATTCTAAAAGTTTACTTGATATATCAAGTGATGATTACTCCCAGATGTAAATGCTTTATCTGTACTCCCTTCTTCAAATGAAGTATTAAAATTTTCAATTTTGCAACAACACACCAAATGCTTTGTAACTTGTGCAGTGGCTCTAATATGTTAAATGGTATACTATTACTATCTGCTGCCTCAAATGCTGCTTTAATACATTTCATATTCAGATGTTTAAACTAATATTCCCCTTGTCGTTGATTTTTCCTAGACTAAAACTCAGATAAAAAAGCAGGTATCTTTCATAGTGTGAACAGAGAGGAACCTGGCCAAAAGGACAGGAAATAGTCCTTGGAGTTCTGTTAAAGAAAACCAAGGTTGCTGGCAATTTTCATGAAACCTGAAGCACAGCAAGATCATCACACCTTAGACTGGTAGTCATACTTGCCTTACTATGCATACAAAATTTTCAGAATTTGCTGGATTAGCAAGATGAGCCATTGAACTGTTAACATTCAGGCTTACCTGCATATTGTCATGTTGCAAGGGGAATCAGTTATAGCATTATACCAAAAATGGTATAACACAATTCAGCAGATGGTAACCTACAAATATAGAATCATTTTACCTGGACAGTTTGTTCCCAAAACATTGGCTCTATTGCAGTAGTTCTTGTAGCACAATACAGAGTATAAGTTCCTTAGCCATAAAAAATAAGCACCTAGGCACAGCGCTAGTCAAGGTCTGTATTTTTATTATCTCATAGTAAAAACATAAATTAAGAATCACTCTTACATGTAAAAATCTCAAAGATCTGGTATTCTTCTTTGTCAGTGCTAATCAAAGTTCTGATATGTGTGTTTATCATGCACTAAGCTAAACCAAAGCCCAATTAAAAGATTTTTATCTTCTGACATTATTCATTTGCCTACTACGCCAACAAGGACCTACACATTTCACCTAGCATTCTTCATTAAACACTGGAATACCCCACAGAATGCATCATGGAATACATGAGATTTCAGCCAGGAGAAGATCTGATTGTCGCTCTCCTGTACTGTGTCCTGTGTGCTTAAACTAATTCCCACAGCTGCTGCAAACTATGAATGAGAGACAAATGAGACACTATTTCAATGATTACAGCAAACTTTGCTGTACACAAAGTGCTCAGATTGCACATGTTTAGAAGTGACATCAATACACCAACTGGTTTGTGAATGTCTCTGCTGCTCAGGATTACGTAACAGCCACTATTTTGACTTGTGTGCTGAATCCTGTAAAAAATGACACATTTAAATAAAATGCAAAGACTCTCTTTCCTCTCCTCAACTTGGATGAGACTGCACAGTCAGCATTATTGTGCCCTGCTCCCAGGGAATCAAACTGCTCTGTTTTGTAAGGGTTTTTATCACAGAGCTCCAGCACTGAAGGGGCAGCACTGAAGGAGTGCTACAGTCATACTTCCTATACCAGCTCTATTCCACACTCACAGTTTGCTAAACTAACCACACACACCACTTGCTCTGAGTCTGCTCTGAGTCACCAGACTTCACAGAGGTCTATATCCAGAATCTAAACCCACATTCCCATCTCAGCTATGTTAGTGTAGCATGGAAGAAATTCTCTGAAGGTAGTCAACTTTCTCCAGATTTCACTAAATCAGCTGCAAAAGTAATTCGTTCTTATTTTCTAAATGCTTTTTAAAGATTGTTTCTTCACATGAATTACTGTTAATTGCTAGGAAGAGATAATGGTGGTACTTCAGTCTATAAACTTTTTGTTTGTGCCGTATTGTGACTTGATACAGCAAAGGCCACTCAACATTACCGCAATATAAACATTTAAAAACAATAACAGACATTAGCATCCTTCTCAAAAAGCCTAAACTGAAATACATCTGATCAATTTTCATTAAAAAAACAACAACAAAAAAGAAGAAATATACAGAGACATAGTAAAGAGGTGCTGTCACCACATTAAAGGCAAATGGATGTGGAATAGAAATCTGTTTTCCAGATGAACTATCAGCTGTGTTGCAAAATGAGGATGGGAAACTTATAGGAGGACATTTGATTAAAAACATTTAGGTTCTCTAGATGAAGGATATAATCCAAGTCTACTCTTATGTGTACAACTGCAAAAGCATGTTTAACACAAACATCTTTGCTTGTTCACTAATGTTTTCAGAAAAAGACCCATCTTGTAAAATTGTACTAATGGGACTTAATACTTAGGTTACAGCCTAGAAAGCTTTTACCAATTTTGAATGATTGGTAATAATCATAAAAATTACATATTATTCATTACATAATTAAATAACACTGAAAACTAAAAGACAATGTGTAAGACATAAGTTTTCCCCTCATAGTACTTCAAATGATCTTCAAGTTAGGATCCACGAGATAAGGAAATTGTATACTTTAAAGCTCAAAATCTAAGACAGGATTGTTTGCACAAGAACCAAAATATATTAACATGTAGTAAACTGGTATTTGCAAAGATCATCCAAGTTATATTCTGAATCTTCAAATATTGGGCAGTAAATTGGTAAGCAGAGACACAGACGTGATTGAAATGACTCTCTGAAATGGGTCTGGGGGAAGCCGTGGAAGGGGCAGTATCATTCACACACTCAGGACACCCTGACACCACAAAATTTAGAGTAAAGCTATGGAAGACTAGGAGGACCCTTCACAGAGCAAGCAGGAGCTACTGCAGTGCCTTAGCTACGTTCAACATGCAACTAGTCTCCATGCATTAACAGAAGTGCTGACACACTAGAAAGTAAATACATGCCTAAGTGCTTTAAAAGATCAAAACAAAGTAAGTTTGCGGCTTCCTACAGAGACTCTTCTCCTGAAGATCCTGAGCTGTGCCTAACTGCTCAGATGTAGACAGATCACATGCTATAGTCTTCAAAACCCTTTCTTTACATAGTTGATTGGTATTTATCTTAGAAGTCCATAGGTGTCATGTCCATAACTGTCATCATATAGTTGAACAGTTTTCAACACTTGGCCAATGCACGTGGGGGTCAATGGACCTTTCTCCTGACAGCGAGGCAGAAGCACTGCAGCACTACTACTGTAGGCACAACTGCTCAGAAATAATGATGGATCCACAGATAGGAGAAGGACAAACCCCACTGCTCCAGATAATCACAGCAATGCTACTTGAGCAAGCAGCCCAAAATCAGACATGGTGTTGAGAACTGTAACTCTCCTACAGTAAAAAAAAAAAATATCATTTTCAGCTGAGTTGTACCTGCCTAGCACATGGCAAAATTGGCCTCCTATGTTCTTACACTCCAATATAACTTTAAAATATTACTTAAATACTTAGTTGTCCATTATAATGTGAGATACTGCCCATGAACTGCACCTATCAAACAGATCGACAGCTCCAGGGTACATTTTGGTAGTGCAAAAAACCTACAACAGTATTCATAAAAAATTTAAAATGCAGAATTGACTATACAGGTATTAACTGGCATTGATTTAGCTGGCAAGTAGTGCCTTTATGATATTTTTGTATCAATGTTTATTGGCAGGTGTTTTCTCTAGTTCTTGCTTTTAGAAAAGCAAGTCTCCTTCAAAGAGCTTTTGAATTAAAATCCACTCTTAACAAGAAACCCTTAAGAACCTGAAATCTGATATAATTACTGGCACATAAAATCACAATGCATTAAAGAAAGTTTTAAGGACAAAGATTAATTTCTTTTTGTGAAGTGCACAAATGAGAGGCACTTTGTGCTTCATCTGCTTTGTTTCCATTCATGCAGCCTGGTATTTTGTGGTGCAGTGAGCTGGACTTCCTGTGCCTACACCTTGACATTCTCCTCAAAATCATGACTGAATCCTTAATCATTCATTATTCAACAAAATACTTCAACATGAGAACAGACATATTCGGTCTTTCAAGGGCTCTCAACAGCCTCCAGAATACTCATTGATTCATTTAACAAGCCACAGATGAAGTAAACATGTGTCTAATGATTCAAGGCTATGACATTCCCTACTGTGGAAAACACCAAGGAGAAAGCCACGGTGAATTAATCCAAGGATACACGGCGCAACAGGACTTTCATAGGCCCGTCAGTGACAGCCTGTGGCAGGAGCCATTGGGTGTGGTTACCAAGCACAGACTGCAGCTCAAAACCAACAGTGCTCTTTGAAACTGGCCCAGGATAACTGTCCTATAATCAGTGTCACAGCTCCGAAATGGATTCCAGCAGCAGCGTCCAGGCGCACCGTGCACTGGAGCCACCTCCACCAGAAGCAAGCCACAGACTGATAAATCACCTCAATTGCACTAATGAGTGCAGCCTGCTATATCTTTATGGGAAGAACCAGCTAATTTATCAGTTCTTCGCTATCTTAGATTATTTAGCATTGTGACAGAGCACCCCTCAGAGAGATAATGGTAACTACATGAACTTACAAATTTTACAGGACGTCACCAAAACATACTAGTTAAAACCCTTTTTTATAAATACATGTATCACAAGTAACTATGTGTTGGTGCTCCCACCCTTATTCCACGCTCCCTTTAGTGGCCAAATGTCTGTTTATTTTGGTACCTATTTCTTTCTTCTGAAGCAACATGTTGGCACGTGATTGCATTCCCAAGGCTAAGCTTTGTATTTTCCGTACAGCTGATGGACCTCCATGTCCGTATTAGGTATAGCTACCTTCCTACATGTAAACATATGAGCCCCAGAGCAAGCAACAAGCTCCACGCACCTTGGTGAACCTGAAAATTGACTTTCATTCTGTGCTAAGTCTTGCAGAACCAGTTTTTGATCAATATTTGTGTTCACTTGACCAAAAATACCTGCCCCTACAAATAATTCTGTCATAAGAATACCTCCATCCCAAGAAGGGCATTACAACAAGAAGGCAAAGTTTACATAACTGGACTTTCTGCACAACAAAGAGGAAATACTTCAGTCTTTGGAGTGATATCCTTGATTTCTTTCCATGACTTAAGTTTAATGAAATAACATTAAGTAACAGGAGCAAAGAACCACTGTGAATCAGTAAACACTGAAAATGGCTAATGACTAAAACAAAATACACTTTTGTTTCTACATAAAAGTGTCCATGTGTGTGGTGTTATAAACAGTTACGAGGAAGGCTGTAGCTGAGTTTCTCCCCTGAGACTGAGTTGCTTATTTCAGCTGTTGCATCTAGGTGGAGTCGGTGATATCAGAAAGGATGTAAGCCTGTGGGTTTTTTCTTTTTAGGAACAACTTGCACAGCTGATTTGGAAAAATCAAGATGTAAGCAATGATGATAACTCTTGGAAGACAATATATATTCCTAACACATTTTTGGACAGGTGAAGAAAAAATCATATTTACAATAAAAGCACCTTTAATACTTTTTTATTTTTTGAGTGGAAACTAACATGCATTATATGATATTTGGATTTTTTTTTATTCCAGACAGAACCGGTCTATCTTTAACACATCTGTGGATTACTTCTCATTCAGTCTTTCAAATTTACAGAACACACAACACAAAATACACTACTACTACATCTCTCTTCCTGAGGACATCAGGATGTTTTACACTTACGTCGAACGAACACAACATACAAATTCATAGAGTGTGGATAGACTACATATATATATACACACATATATATGTATATATATATATATACACGTATGAATGTATGTGCTTCATCTACTCTGATCAGTAGACAGCACACTGAAATTCCAGCAATATTTAATGCAGTAAGTGAACAATTTAATGTCTGTATTTCAAAGAGAGACAGTAAGAGCCAGGAAACACTCTTCAGCAGGTTTTGGTGTTGCACACCACACTAACAGCTCCATAACATAATCAACAGGTTTTTGAACACTATGTCCAGAAATGCACTTCTTTCTTTAAAACTTAAGAATTTTACAAAAGAAGTAAACGTCCAAAACTGAAAAAGAATCTCTGGCTTCCTGATGACTGCATTTGACTGAGACAGAGATTAGGCATTGTCTGGTTTGTACACTATTCTAAAAATTCTTCATGACCCGGCTAGAAAATCAAGAGGCATCTGTGTCTGGAGATTGTGTCAGTAATCCACTAATAGAAGTCCTCATCACTTGTTAATGAAGAATTTTTCTGTGTCACTTGGACATAGGAAGTGCAGGAAACACTGCAGATCCTCAGAGGTAAACACGTGGTATACTGCAAGCACTATTTTTTTGCATAATGTTTGCCAGTTTAATGCTATCACATAGTAATTCAAGTAGGTAGCTAAGTGTTATTTCCTATTGCATACCATTTTATTCACATTTATTGACATTTCCTTTAGCTAAAATTCACTTGCAAGCAAGAATCCATTTTCTTTGCTTACTCCAGAATTTTTTTTTTGCAAAAAGTTGTTAACTTCTAATTTAAAGATTGGTGGGGCATGGCAAAAATCTTTCAGTTCTGAAAATAGATTTCTTTCATGACCACTATGAAAGAAAATCATCATGAAATAATTACACAAACCACTAAATCAAAACTGGTATGTACAAAATCACTTGAAATCTAGATATGAAAAGCATCAATACAGGAAGGCTATGCGCATTAATATATTTTTCAAATATGGCCATCATCTCAGTATCTTGGCACAAAAGTCCTCTAACTTTGCAAATACATGCAATTGTCAGACATGCACAGAACATGTTTATCATAACACAGACTTCTGCTACCCCATTTCTATGCTTCACCCTATGGAAATATTTATGCATAAATTAATCTGAAATAATTGAAAAGTCTTTATGAGCAAAATACGAGATGAATCACGACTTTCTGCTTGAAATGAAATGCAGCGATTGACTTTTGGAGTCCTCATGACCTAAAAGATGCTACATTATATAAATTGTCATAGCACTACACTCCTAAGTAAATAAAGATGTAACTTGTCTCCCTTTCAACTGCAACGTTAGAAAGGCTGACAGGGCTTCACAAAACCCTCCTGTGTTAGGGAACGGAAACTCCTAATGAGATTAGTTGGTGTGTGTGCAGACATTACTTAGCCATGACTAAATGGGCTCTCTTCCTGCAGCCAGTGGAAAATTCAGGGAACTTTTTCCCCCTGCAGCATCAGAGTCCCTCTAACCTTCAGCAAAGCCAGATCCAACAACAACTCTCCACTTTCTCTCCCTTTCTCTTTCTTTTTTTTTTTTTTCCCTTCTCTTACAAACATTTTTTGTGTTTTTCTTTTTTTCAGTTGGTCGTGGAAACTATCCACGTCGGCCAAGGGGTCTGGGGGCAGGGGGTGGCTAAGAAAAGCGGGGGGGGGGAGGTCCGGGGAGAAGGCTGAAGACTACAAAGGAAACTGTAAAAAGGAGCAAATACATAAACCTGAGAGGGAGAAAACCACAGAGTTTCTTTGTGAGCTGCAGTGACTCATTTTCAAGATGTTGTCTGCTGCCAGTTTCAAACCGGAAGCGCATGGCAATTAGTCTTGCTGTTTCCAGACAAGCCAGAAACTCTCCCGACACTTTTTTTTTTTTTTTTTTTTTTCCTTTTTAAAGCCTCTTC
>NW_008238664.1:9985462-9990578 GCF_000691975.1 Corvus brachyrhynchos
GGCCTCCCCTCCCTGCCCGCAGCCCCCCGAAACTTTGCGGGAGCCGGGGCGGGGGCAGAAGCACTTTTACCTACCCAGCGGCTGAGGGACTTCTCCGCTCTCTCCGGGTAGTCTAGAGGGAGCTGAGTAAAATTCCCTGGTTCTCCATGCTGACAGTCTTCTGCAGGCGCTCTGTTGCTCTAGTAATGAGATCCTGATTTTGTTTTCCCTTTTTTCTTTTTTTTTTTCCCCTTGGGCCGGTGTGTGTGTGTGTGAGCGCCTGCCCGTGTGAGGGAGCGAGCAGGAAGCCGGGGCAGTCAGACAGCGGCCCGGCTCACTTCCTCTCCCGCACTATTCCCCGGGCGGTTTGCAGTCTGTGTAAACAGCCTTTTCCTCCCCGCGCCCCTCGCTCTGGCCGCCGATGTGCAGCATGGCTGTAACACAAGACACACGCATAGTAAAGCGGGCAGCGGGGACTCCGCCGGCTCGCAGGGAGCTCCCCGACTCCCCCGACCGCCACCCCTTCCTGTGCTACACCCCTGGGGAGGAGCTTCCCGCCGGCCGCCCCAGCTGCTTGGGCCAAAATATCCCCGCGTTTCCCCGTGAGGCACAGGAGAGATGCTTATGAACCCCTTACGAGCGGTGCTTCACCATCCCGGAGGATGGTGACGGCCTTTGGCCCCTGGAGAGACGGCCGCCTTTGTCCCACCATGCTGGGACTGAGGTCACTGTGGAGGGGAGCCTTGGGCGCCTCTGGCTGGGCTCATTGGGGGCTGAGGGGCTGGTGGGGTGCAGTAGCTCACTGGACACTCGCTGGCCATCTTCCCGAGCTGAACCTCACATGGATAGCAAAGTACAAGAGCAATGCAACACGGTGCAACAACTTAAATCAAGGGAAATAACATGTTAAAAATCAAGGAGCACTCAAATTGTAGAATCATGAAATGGTTGGATTTGGTTTGGAAGGGACCTTTAAAGGTCATCCTGTCCACCTCCTTTGCAATGAGCAGGGACATCATCGACTTGACCAGGTTGCTCGGAGCTACTGCTCTAACCTGACCTTGAATGTTTTCAGGGATGGAGCACCTCTACCTCCCTGGGCAAACCTGTGCCAGTGCCTTACCTCTGTCATTATAAAAAATGTCTTCCTTATATCCAGTCTGAATCTATCCTCTTTTAGTTTAAAATTATTACCCCTTTTCCTATTGCAAATCATCAAATACAAGCTGGATCTTGCAGCTCTACATCCTATCTCAAGAGTCAGACCAGTGGTAGTTTGTTGATTGAGATTCAGGTTTTGACCTTCAAGCTGTAGACCTCAGATCTAAGCTGTTGGTTTGGATTTATTAAAAGGGACACATTTTCAGTATTTGGAGTTTACATCAATTTTGTCTTTTCTTGTGTCTCATATATCAGCATTTCTAACTTTATTTGGAAATTTTCAGAGTGTGTGACATTATCTTCTGTCTGCCTAGAACATCAGTGACATTCAAGGCATAATACTTCAAAGTCAATACTGCTATTTCTTTTAATAGTAATGAGATTTATCATTCCAGCACTGAAACTGCAGTTCAGAATGTTTTTGATGAGCACTGACATAGAAGCTGTGATTACTTTTTATCACTCTATTGGTTTGTTGCTTGCAATGTCATTGGGAACAAAAGTATGTTTTGATGGAGTTAAAGAGATTGTCTGAATTGGCCACTAAGCATCAGTCAATAGCATCTGAACAGAGGTACAGGATCAAAATCAGTCTTTTGTGGAAGTCCATCAAATTTCTTCCTTCTCGTCTTCTAACAAGCCATAGAGGAGTAACAATAACTTGGTACCAACACCAAATAATGTAACTTCATTATTTTTCTTAAATCATTCCCTTTTAGAAGTCATTCTGAATTTCAGAATACAGATGAGGTCTGATAAATCCTCATTTTGTGTTTCCCAAATAAAGAAGCATTAAAATTTTTTATTTCAGATAGTATATTTCCTAGATTAAATGTACAATCCTTTCTGTAAGCACTAGTTGAAGTCATTAGGATGCAGGAATCAATCTTTGTTTGGGAACTACAACTGAGGACCCAGTTTTGCAAAGCAGGGCAGTCAGAGAAGTTTTTATGGTGTCAAAATGAAACATTGGACTGACAGCTGGGGGTGCCAGTATTCATCTTCTACGTTTACCTTTCATTGGCTTTCTGACCAAGAGGTGAAGTAGAGATATAGGAGAGTTGCCTTACCAGCTATTGGTGTGGAGATCTGAGAGAACAAACTCTCAAAAGCAATACAAGTTCTTTTCTTTTACAAATAACACTACATCTCTAAAAAATGTTTAAAACTTTAAAAAGTTTTTCTCCGATTTCCTATGCTGCACCAGTTTACAGTACTTTTTAATTTTTTTTTTTTTTTTTAACAGCAGTCCTTTTCTTGTCTAGTCAGGTAGAAACCTAAATAATGCTGCCATGCTGGAGGTCAGATGACCACTGGATGAGGTCTCTTCATAATTACCCTACAAAAGCTGGAGTAAAAAGTGCAGAACTCTTTAACAGAATTAAGAGACCAGGATGTGTTGGAAACACAAGCAATTCAGAGAGCTCTGAAGGAAGTGGAAGAAAATGGGAGTTTTTGGCCAGGGCCACTGATCCTAGCACTATGGATATCATAGGAAAAGTATTTTTGGAAACTACATCTGTGTCTTGATAAAAACACTGTGCTTTACAGAATGATTGCTGAAACTAGCCTCTGCAATATCTGCCTGGCTCGATTAATGTACACTTAGGGTTATCCTTAAGGATTATCTGATGCAAAAATACAAGATAATGAATGAGGAAAACTGTGTGTTTGTATTGTGTAGGAGCTTTTTTCTTCTGTTTTTCAGAAAACCTGTTGGTTGACATAGTTATAAAAATTGCCAGTTATATTTTTAGCAGTCCCTAGTCAGCTTCTGTGTCTCATTTCACATCCATTCATCGGCACATGATATCATTACAACTATTAATTGTAAAGCTTTAGTTCTGTCCTCAAGCTATGAAGATCTGAGGGTTTAGCTTTGGAAATTGTTTTTCCTTGCTCAGAGTTGGTCCAGACAACAGCTGTTCTACTTTTAAACGACTAAGTTTAACTGAGACAGCTCCCCTTCAACCAGAAAGGTAGGTTACTGCTGCTGAAAGTCCTAATCTGATGGGTTCAGGCAATCCTTGAACAAACATATGCGCCCAGGATGTCTCTGTTTACGTAGAGACAGGGCAATTTGTAGAAGAGCCTGTATTTATAAGACTGCTGAAAAAATTGCCCCAAAGCATTCCTAAGAATAGTGACTATAATTCTGCCTCATTTTATTAGATTACATCAATTAAGAAACCAGGCTTTGTCTGTCTTTTCAGATTGTTTCTCCTGCATTTTTAAACTGTTCATAAATCAAATGTGCTGCTGTAATTAAACAATCTAAGAGAAGGAAACAAAAAAGTAAAGGTAGATTTGCTGTCCTCCAGATCTCTGTTTAAAGCTCTTCAGGCTGAGACTCATAAATGGGTTGGTCTAGGTTTTAGTGTAATTTCACTCTGAGACTTGAGTCCCTCTTTAATTAAATTATTAAAATAAATTATATAATTGTAATGTCACTTTACAGTATACAATTTTCCTTAAGTGTACATACATGCTTATAATTGTGTGTAATTATCAAGAACAAAGTTGAAAGCATTGGAAAAAATTGTTGTTTCATTTAATATTTTAATTCCTAATATATTTAATGAATGTATACATTGTTTCATCTTCTCTAATAGTTTTTTATTTCTTTCTGGATTACAGGCTCTGCAGTGAAGAGGCTTCAGATTTGTGTCTGCCCTTATGACAATGAACACAATAGTTCTGTAGGAGAATCATTCTTAACCATCATTCTCTCTTATTTTCTAGCAATTCTAACTTGAATAACCACCTGATGAGTTACAGGAGGATTTCCAGGGAATTTCGGAAACTGGGTAAATAGAAACTAATTACCTCAGCTGAAATAACAGTCTAATTCATGTAAGATTCGTGGTTGCCCTTCACAACATATTATTTGAATGTCTTGCGAATGTTGCATCAATACTGATGAATGTTCTCTAGGAGGTTTGGCTTTTCTCTTTCACACTCTCCTGTACCTGAACGAGCACAGGCTTTAGAGCCAACAACTTCATTATTGCAAAAAGCCCTGGGGGATCCATACTGCTCACAAAGTGGTCAGGTCCTCAGTTTTATCTCATCTCACAGGCAGCTTCATTGGCAAGAAAAGTTCTGTGTGCAATACTGTAGCTCCAGCATGTAACACTGACTCTGAAGCCATGGAAACCCAAGGGACCAGGTTGCACAGTGTTTCCCACAAGCATTTCTTCCTGGGCTTGTTGCTGAGCTATCTAGAGTAAAATAGTGAACTTAGAAGAGGTGATGGCAGACATCAACAGAACTGTGTTTGTTCTTAAAAAACCTCTTGTTCAAATTGGTTCAGATTAATGGGAAAAACATTGCATGTTACCATCAAAAGCTTCAAAACCTCATGTCACATTTTGTGAAACAAAGGAGTCCTGCAAGTTTTAACCTAAAATATTTCCTGTCAGAGGCAGGAGAAGGGCTAAGTGCTTCTTCACACCATGAAACAAGTATACTGTACAGATGGGAGGACTTTGGCAAGGAAGTGGGAGCCTCTTCTATCTTCCCAGGGACTTCTTTCTCCCTTAGGGAGCATGTTCTAGTCCCTCATGACTGTCTGTGAATGAGATTTGTTGTTGGGTTGCAGTTAGAGATCTGCCTTCAGTCTTAAGAGAATAACGTTTTAGAGACCCCAAAGTTTTCTTCTTCTTCCCTATCCACCCCTGGAAGGCTGTGGTGCTTGATCAGGAAGGAGTGTTTGAGGGAAATGAATGCTTTTACACTCCTCTTCCTCTGGCACATTTTGCTTTCCTGAATGTTTTGCTTTCCCTGTGTGCTGTGGAAGAAAACACATGACCCAACATGTTTCAAGTAAAAGTATCATTGCATGTACAATTTCATTAGGTTTGCCTTCTTAGTGAAAGATTTATAAGGAATTACATCCTGTGTGCACCGTAATTGCCTATGATATTTTTTGTCATTAAAGGAATGTGGTGTCACTGTGTATTGAAGGAGCCTAGAG